>NW_027202376.1:0-259307 GCF_024711535.1 Dipodomys merriami | reverse complement strand
ATGCTTAGGCTTAGGGTTAGGCTGAGGGTGAGGGTGTGGGTGAGGATTAGGGTTAGGGTAATGGTTAGGTTTATGGTTAGCGTGAGGGTTAGGATGAGGATTAGGTTTAGGGTGAGCGTTATGTTGAGGGTGATAGTAAGTGTAAAGGTGAGGGTTAGGCTGAGGGTGAGGGTTAAGATAAGGGTGAGGGTTAGGATTAGGGTGAGGGTGTGGGTAAGGGTTCGGTTTAGGTTTAGGGTGAGGGTTAAATTGAGGAATAGGGTTAGGGTTAGTGTGAGATTTAGGGTGAGGATGAGGAATAGGGTTAGCGTGAGGGTGAGGGTTAGAATTAGGTTTAGCATGAGGGATACCGTGATGGTGAGGGTTAGGGTTAGGGTTAGGCTTAGGGTTAGGGTGAGGTTTAGGATTAGATTAAGAGTTAGGGTTAGTGTGAGGGCTAGTGTGAGGGTTAGGGTTAGTGTTAGGGGAGGGTAATTGTTAGGTTGAGGGTTAGGTTTAGGGTGAGGGTTACGGTTAGGGTTAGGTTTGGGGTTACATTTACGTTGAGGGTGAATGTGAGGGTTAGGGTTAGGCTTAGGTTTAGTGTTAGGGTATGGGTTAGATTTAGGGTTAGGGTGAGGGTGAGGTTTAGGGGTAGAGTTAGAATTAGTGTGGGGGTTAGGGTGAGGTTAGGGTTAGGGTGGGGGTGACGGTAAGGGTAAAAGTGAGGGTTAGGCCGAGGATGAGGGTTAGGGTTAGGGTCAGGGCTAGGGTGAGGGTGAGGGATAGGGTTAGTTTTAGGGTGAGTTTTAGGGTTAGGTTGATGGTTAGGGTTGGTGTGAGGGTTAATGTTAGGGTTAGGTTAATGTTAGGGTGAGGGTTAGTCTTAGGGTGAGGATTATGGTTAGGGTGAGGTTCAGGGTTAGTGTTAGGGTTAGAGTTAGGGTTAGTGTGAGGGTTAGGGTTATGGTGAGGGTAAGGTTGAGGGTTAGGGTTGGGGTTAGGATGAGGTTTAGGTTTAGGTTTAGGGTTAGAGTTAGGTTTAGGGTGAGGGTGATTTTTAGGGTTAGAGTTAGGGTTAGTGTTAGAGTTAAGGTTAGGGTGAGGGTGAGGGTGAGGGTTAGGCTTAGGCTTAGGCCTAGGCTTAGGCTTAGCCCGAGCATGAGGGTTAGGGTTAGTGTTAGGGTGAGTGTTATTGTTAGGGTGAGGGTTAGGGTTAGGGTTAGGTTTAGAGTTAGGTTTAGTGTTAGCGTTAGGGTTACGGTGAGGGTAAGTGTGAGGCTTACGGTTGGGGTTAGGATGAGGTTTAGGATTAGGTTTAGGGTTAGAGTTAGGTTTGGGGTGAGTGTAAGGTTTAGGGTTAGAGTTAGGGTTAGGGTTAGTGTTAGGGTTAGGGTTAGGATGAGTGTTAAGTTTAGGATGAGGTTTAGGGTGAGGGCTATTGTGAGGGTGAGGTTTAGAGTTAGGGTTAGAGTGAGGCTGAGGCTGAGGGTTAGGTTTAGGGTTAGTGTTAGATTTAGGGTTAGGGTGAGGGTTAGGTTGAGGTTGAGGGTTAGGCTTAGAGTTAGGATTAGGATTATGGTAAGTGTTAGGGTGAGTGTGAGGGTTAGGGTTAGGGTTAGGGTTAGGCTTAGGGTTAGGTTGAGGGTGAGGGTGAGCGTGAGGGTTAGGGTGAGGGTTAGGGTTAAGGTTAGGGTGAGAGTTAGGGTTCAGGTTAAGTTTAGGGTTAGGGTGAGGGTTAGGGTTAGGGTTAGGTTGAGGGCTAGGATTAGAGTTAGGGTTACGGTGACGTGAGGGTTAGGGTTAGGGTGAGGGCTAGGATTAGAGTTAGGGTTACGGTGACGTGAGGGTTAGGGTTAGGGTGAGGGTTAGGTTTAGAATTAGGGTTAGGGTGAGCGTGAGTGTTAGGATTAGGTTTAGGGTTAGGGTTAGGGTTAGGTTTAGGGTTAGGAGTAGTGTTATTGTTAGGGTTAGGGTTAGAGTTACAGTGAGTGTGAGGGTGAGGTTGAGGTTTAGGGTGAGGTTTAGGGTTAAGGTAAGGATTAGGGTTAGGGTGAGGTTGAGGTTTAGGGTTAGATTTACGGTTATGGGGAAGGTTAGGTAGAGGGTTTGGGTTAGGGTTGGTGTTAGGGTTAATGTTAGGGTGAGGGTTAGGTTGAGGTTTAGGGTTAGGGTTAAGTTTAGGATTAGGTTTAGGCTGAGGGTGAGGGTGCGCGTTACAGTTAGGCTTAGGCTTAGGGTTAGGCTGAGGGTGAGGGTGGGTGTGAGGATTAGGGTTATGGTGATGGTTAGGTTTAGGGTTAGGTGACGGGTAGGGTGAGGGTGAGGGTTAGGGTAAGGCATAGACTTAGGCTTAAGTTTAGGTTGATCTTGAGGTTGATGGTGAAGGTTAGGCTTAGGGTGATGTTTAGGTTTAAGATTAGGGTGAGTGTTAGGATGAGGTTTAAGGTTAGGGTGCGGGTAAGGGTGAGGATGATGGTAAGGGTAATGGTGACCTTTATGCTGAGGGTGAGGGTTAAGATAAGGGGGATGGTTAGGGTTAGGTTTAGGGTTAGGGTTAGGGTTAGGGTGAGGTTTAGATTGAGTATTAGGGTTAGGGTTAGTGTGAGGTTTACAGTGAGGCTGAGGGTCAGGGTTAGGTTGAGGGTGAGCGTTAGAATTAGGGATAGTGTGAGGGCTAGTGTGAGGATGAGAGTTAGTATTAGGGTTAGGGTTAGGGTGATGTTTAGGGTGAGGGTGAGGTTTAGGGTGAGAGTTAGGGTTCAGGGAATGGGTAGGGTTAGGGTGTAGGTGAGGGTTAGTGTAAGGGTGAGGCTTAGGGTGACCATGAGGGTTAGGGTTCAGGGGAGGTTTAGGGTTAGGGTTAGTGTTCGGGTTCAGGTTAGGGTGAGTGTTAGGGTTAGGTTTAGGATGAGGGTTAGGCTTTTTGGGAGGATTAGGGTTAGGGTTCGGTTTAGGGTTAATGTGAGGATAAGGGTTAGGGTAAGGGTTAGGGTGAGACTGAGGGTTAGGGTTAGCCTTAGGGTTAGGGTTAAGGTTAGGGTGGGGGTTTGGGTGAGGGTTAGTATGAGGGTTAGGGTTGGGTGAGGGTTAGGGTGATTGTAAGGTTTAGGGTGAGGGTTAGGTTGAGGTTGAGGAATAGGGTTTGTTTTTTTTTGTCTTTTTTTTTTTAATTGTATTTTATTTTATTTGAGAACATACTGTACAGAGGGGCTACAATTACATGGGCAGGATAATGCATACATTTCTTACCAAGCATTGCAGCCTCCTCCTTTGTTTACCCTTCACTTCCCTTCCCCACCTCCCCCCTCCCCCCACCCAATTTTACCCCCCTCCCCCCACCCAATTATACCCCCTCCCCCCCCACACCGACATTGTAAAGCTGGTTTTGACATGACATTTTGTACTTCTCATTGTTGCAACAGGTCCACCTGAATCCTTAAACGACTTGTTTGTCCCCATCTCCTCCACATGTTATACTGACATCAAATATAGTGAAAGCGGGGGTTACACTGTGGGGGAGGGACATACAAAGCAACAAAGAAATAATCTTATAAATGCGTTAGAAACACATGCATGAAAGAAACGAAAACATTAAAATACATATTTAAGGGTTCATTTTCCTAACATCACATTATCTGACCTTTTCCGCTTGACTCATACCTATACTAGATATTGCAAATAAGGGAAACCATGGGACCTATGCTTCTTTGGGCCTGGCTTACTTCACTTAATGTAATTTTTTCCAAACCTTTCCATTTCCTAACAAATGGGGAAATGTCATTCTTTCTGATGGAGGCATAGAATTCCATTGTGTATATATACCACATTTTCTTGATCCATTCATCTACTGAGGGGCATCTGGGTTGGTTCCATATCTTAGCTATGGTAAATAATGCTGCAATAAACATAGTTGTGCTGGTAGCTTTAGTGTGGTCTTGTTTGTAAACATTTGGGTAAATGCCCAAAAGTGGGATTGCTGGATCATAGGGGAGATCTATGTGAAGTCTTTTGAGGAACCTCCATACTGCTTTCCAAAGTGGTTGAACAAGTTTACATTCCCACCAACAATGAAGTAAGGTTCCTTTCTGTCCACATCCCCTCCAGCATCTGTTGTTGTTAGAGTTCTTGATTTTTGCTGTTCTAACTGGAGTGAAGTGATATCTCAATATTGTTTTGATTTGCATTTCTTTTATGGCTAGGGATGTTGAACATTTCTTCATGTGTCTATTGGCCATCCTTGTTTCTTCTTCAGAGAAGCTTCTCTTTAAGTCTTTCGCCCATTTATTTATTGGGCAGTTGTTTCTTTGAGGATTTGTTGTTGGGTGGTTTAATTTTTTGAGTTCCAAGTATATTTTAGATATGAGACCCTTGTCCGTTGTATGGCTAGTAAAGATCTTCTCCCAATCGGTGGGCTTTCTATTGATCTTGCTAGCTATGTCATTTGCCCTGCAGAAGCTCTGCAATCTTATGCAATCCCATTTGTCCACCCTTTCTTTGATTTGTTGTGCTTCCGGGTCTCTATTCAGAAAATTTCGACCTGAGCCAAGGAGACCTAGGGTTTCTCCTATTCCATCCTGTAATGTTTTCAGAGTGTCTGCTTTGAGTTCAAGGTCTTTGATCCATTTGGAGTTGATTCTGGTGCAGGGTGATATATAAGGATCTAGCTTTAGTTTTCTACATGTAGTTAACCAATTTTGCCAGCACCATTTACTGAAGAGGCTGTCTTTCTTCCATTCTATTGTTTTAGCTTCCTTATCGAAGATTAGATGGCTATAGGTCTGTAGGTTCATTTCTGGGTTTTCAATTCTATTCCATTGGTCCTGAGGTCTGTTCTTATGCCAATACCAAGCTGTTTTGATTACTATGGCTTTATAGTAGAGTTTGAAATTTGGTATTGATATTCCTCCAGCAGTGTTCTTTCCGTTGAGGAGCGTTTTTGCTATTCGGGGTCTTTTATTGTTCCATATGAATTTTTGGATTGCCTCCTCTATTTCCTTGAAGAATGAGGGTGGAATTTTGATAGGTATCGCGTTGAATTTGTAGATAGCCTTGGGAAGCATTGCCATTTTCAGGATGTTAATCTTGCCAATCCAGGAGCATGGGAGGATTTGCCATTTTTTAAGTTCTGTGTTGATTTCCTTTTTCAAGATTTTAAAGTTTTCATCATAGAGGTCCTTCACTTCTTTGGTTAAGTTAATTCCTAGGTATTTTATTTTTTGTGGGGCTATTACAAATGGAGTTGCTTTCCTAATTTCAGCCACACTTTTCTCATTGTTGGCATATAGAAAAGCCATTGATTTTGGGGGGTTAATTTTATAACCTGCTACTTTGCCAAAGTTTTGAATCAGCTTGAGTAATTTGGGAGTGGAGTCTATGGGATTCTTTAAATACAAGATCATGTCATCTGCAAAGAGGGAGAGTTTTATCTCTTCTTTCCCTATTTGGATCCCCTTTATGTCTGCATCTTGTCTTATTGCTGTAGCTAGGCATTCTAATACTAGATTGAAGAGAAGTGGAGAGAGTGGGCATCCTTGTCTTGTTCCTGAGTTAAGAGGAAATGGCTTTAGTTTTTCACCATTGAGTATAATGCTGGCTGTAGGTTTGTCATATACAGCCTTTATTGTATTGAGGAATGTTCCATGGATTCCTAATTTTTCCAGAACCTTCATCATAAAGGGGTGTTGGATCTTGTCAAATGCTTTTTCTGCATCTATTGAGATAACCATGTGGTTCTTATTCTTGTTCCTGTTGATGTGATGAATAATATTAATTGATTTGCGTATATTGAACCAGCTTTGCATCCCTGAAATGAATCCTGTTTGATCATGGTGTATGATTTTTTGGATGAATTGTTGAAGTCGATTGGCCAAAATTTTGTTGAGAAGTTTTAGGGTTATGTTTAGCATTAAGGGTAGTGTGAGGTATAGGGTTAGAGTTCGGGTGTTGGTTAGGTTGAGGGTGAGAGTTAGAGTTAGGGTTAGGGTGAGGGTTAGGGTTGGGGTGAGTGTTAGTGTTACGGTTAGGGTGAGGGTTTGGTTTCGGGTGAGGGTTAGGGTGTGGGTTAGGGTTAAGGTTGTGGTGAGGGTAAGGGTTAGGGTGAGATTTAGGGTGAGGGTTAGGGTTAGGTTGAGGGTTAGGGTGACGTCGAGGGTTAGGGTGACAGTGAGGATTAGGGTCAGGGTTAGGCTTAGTGTGAGGGTTAAAGTGAGGGTTAGGGTTAGGGTTGGGGTTAGTTTTAAGTTTATAGTGAGGGTAAGGGTTAAGGTGAGGTTTAGGCTGATGGGTAGGTTTAGGGTAAGGGTGAGGGAGAGGGTGAGGGTAAGGATTAGAGTGAGAGTTAGGGTGAGGTTGAGGGTTAGGGTTAGCATTAGGGTTAGGGTTTGGGTTAGGGTGAGGGGTAGGGTTAGGGTTAGGGTGAGGATGAAGTTTAGGGTTAGCATTAGGTTTAGGGTTAGGTTGAGGGTGAGGGTTAGGGTTAGGTTTAGGGTGAGTGTTAGGTTCAGGTTTAGGGTCAGGGGTAGAGTGAGGGTTAAGGTTAAGGTGTGGGTTCCAATTAGGGTGAGGGTGAGGCTAAGGATTCGGGTGAGGTTTAGGGTATGGGTGAGGGTTAGGGTTTGAATTAGAGATAGGGTTAGGGTGAAGGTGAGGGTGAGGGTTAGGGTTAGAGTTAGGGTTTAAGTGAGGGTCAGGGTGAGGGTGAGGGTTAGGTTTAGGGTTAGGATTAGTGTAAGGTTGAGGGCTAGATGAGGGTGAGGGTTAGGGTTTGGGTTAGGGTGAGGGTAAGTATTAGGGTGACGGTTAGGGTTAGGGTTGGGATGAGGTTGGGGGTTAGGTTTAGTGTGAGGGTGTGGGTTAGGGTTAGGGTAAGGTTAAGGTTTAGAGTGAGGGTTAGGTTGAGAGTGAGTGTTAGGGTTAGCGTGAGTGTGAGGGTGAGGGTTAGGGTGATATTTAGGGTGACAGTGAGGGTTAGGATGAGGGTTAGGTTTAGGTTTAGTGTTAGCGTTACAGTGAGGGTTAGGGTCAGGGTTAGGATTAAGATGAGGGTTAAAATGAGGGTGAGGGTTAGGTTTAGGTTTAAGGTGTGGGTTATGGTTAGGGTTAGGATTAGGGTGAGGTTTAGGGTGAGGGGTTGGGTCAGGGTTAGTGTGAGGTTTAGAGTTAGTGTGAGGTTTTGGGTTAGGTTTAGGGTAAGTATGAGGATAAGGGTTAGAGTGAGGGATAGGGTTATTTTTAGGGTTAGGGTGAGGGTGAGGTTGAGGGTGAGGGTTCGGTTAGGGTGAGGGTTAGGGTGAGGGTTAGGGTTAGGGTAAGGCATAGGTTTGGGGTTAGGGTAAGGGTGCGTGTGAGAGTGATGGTTAGTGTTAGGTTTATGGTGAAGGTGAGCGTTTGGTTTAGGATTAGGGTTAGGGTTAGTTTTAGGGTGAGGGTGAGGGTTAGGTTTAGGATTAGGGTTAGGGTTAGGCTTAAGGTGAGGGTGAGGGTGTGGGTGAGGGTTAGGGAGAGGATTAGGGTTAGGTTTAGGGGTAGGGTGAGAGTGAGGGTTAGGTTGAGGTGAGGGTTCGGGTTTGGGTGAGGGTGAGGGTTAGGGTTAGAGTTAGGGTGAGGTTAGGGTTAATGTGAGTGGTAAGGTTGGGGTTAGTGTGAAGGTGAGGTTTAGGTTTAGTATGAGGGTTAGGGTTAGTATTAGGGTTATGGTAAGGTTAAGGGTTAGGGTGTGGTTTAGGGTAAGAGTGAGGGTTAGGGTTAGCGTGAGTTGGAGGGTGAGGGTTAGGGTTAGGGTGAGGGTTAGGGTGAGGGAGAGGCTTATGTTTATGGTTAAGGTGAGGGTTAGGATGAGGGTGAGGTTTAGGGTGAGGTTGAAGGTTAGGGTGAGGGTGAGGTTTAGGGTTAGGGTTAGGTTTAGGGTGTGGGTTAGGTTTAGGGTTAGTGTTAGGCTGATGGTTAGGTTTGGGGTTAGGGTAAGGGTGAGGGTGATGGTGAGGGTTAGGGCTAGGTTTAGGGTGAGTGTGAGGGTTAGGTTTAAGATTAGTTTTAGTATGATGGTGAGGGTGAAGTTTACAGTTAGTGTTAGCTTTGCGGCGAGGTTGAGCCTGAGGGTGAGGTTTAGGGTGTGGGTGACAGGTTTAGGGTGAGGGTTAGGGTGATGGTGAGGGTTAGATGAGGGTGAGATGTAGGTTTAATGTTAGAGTTAGGCTGAGGGTTAAGATCAGGGTCAGGATTAAGGTGAAGGTTAAGGTGAGGTTTAGGGTTAGGGTTAGGTTTAGGGTTAGTGTGAGGATTAGGTTTAGGGTGAGGGTAAGCTTTAGGGTGAGGGTTAGACTGAGGGTGAGGGATAGGTTTAGTGTTAGTGTTAGGGTGAGCATTTGGGTGAGGGTTAGGTTCAGGGTTAGGGTTAGGGTGAGTGTTAAGGTGAGGGCAAGTGTTAGGGTTAGGTTTAGGTGGACGGTGAGGGATAGGGTTATGGTGAGGTGAGGGTGAGAGTGAAGGTAAGGATTAGGGTTAGCGTTAGGTTGAGGGGAAGGTATAGGTTGAGGGTAAGTACTAGAGTTAGGCTGAGGGTGAGGGTGATGTTGAGGTTTAGGGTTAGGGTAAGGGTTAGGTTTAGTGTGAGTGTTAGTGTTAGTGTTAGGGTTAGGGTTAGTGTGAGGGTAAGTATTAGGGTGAGGGTTTGGGTTAGGGTGAGTGTTATGGTTAGGGTGAGGGTTAGGGTTAGGTTTATTTTTAGGGTTAGTGTTATGGTAATGGTGAGGGTGAAGGTGAGGGTTAATGTTAGGGTTAGGATGAGATTTAGGTTTAGGGTTAGGATTAGCGTTATGCTGAGGGTTAGGTTTAGGGTTAAATGTGAGGGTTAGGGTTAAGGTTAGGGTGAGGGGGAGGATTCGGGTTAGGGTTAGCTTGAGGTTAGGGTTAGAGTTAGGGTGAGCGTGAGGGTTAGGGTGAGGCATAGGGTTAGGGTTAGGGTGAGGGTGAGGGTTAGGTTTAGGGTGAGGGTTACGGTTAGGTTTAGGGTGAGGGTCAGGGTTAGGTTTAGGGTGAGGGTTAGGGTTAGGGTTAGGGTGAGGGTAAGGGTTATGGTTAGGGTAAGGGTAAGGGTGAGGATGAGGGTGATTGTTAGGGTTAGGTTTAGGGTGAGGGTAAGCGTTAGATTTAGGATGAGGGTTAGGGTGAGGGTGAGGGTGAGGGTTCCGGTTAGGATTAGGTTTAGGGTGAGGCTTGGGATTCGGTTTAGGATCAGGGTTAGGGTTAGGCTTAGGGTGAGGGTCAGGGTGAGGGTGAGGTTGACGGTGAGGGTTAGGGTAAGGGTTAGGGTTACGGTAAGGGTGAGGGTGAGGGTTAGGGTTAAGGTGAGTGTGAGGTTTAGGGTTAGAGTTAGGGTTAGCGTGAGGGTTTTGATTAGGGTTAGGGTTAGGGTAATGGAGAGGGTTAGGGTGAGTGTGAGGTTGAGGTTTAGGGTAAGGGTGAGGGTTAGGGTGTGCGTTAGGGTTAGGGTTAAGGTGAGTGTTAGGGTTAAGGTGAGTGTGAGGGTTAGGTTTAGAGTTAGGGTTAGCATGAGGGTTATGGTTAGGGTTAGGTTTAGGGTGATGGTGAGGTTGAGGGTGAGGTTGAGGGTGAGGGTGAGGACGAGGGTTAGGGTGAGGGTGAGCGTTAGGGTGAGAGTGTGGGTTCCGGTGAGAGTGAGGCGGAGGGTTATGGTTAGTGTTCGGTTTAGAGTTAGGTTGAGGGTGTGGGTGAGGGTTAGGTTTAGGATTAGGGTTAGGTTTAGGGTTAGGCTGAGGGTGAGTGTGAGGGTGAGGTTAGGGTTCGGATTAGGGGGAGGGTTAGGTTAATGTTAGCGTTAGGGTTAGGGTGAGGGATAGGGTTAGGGTTAGGGTTAGGGTTAGGATGAGGGTTAGGCTGTGGGGTAGGTTTAGGGTTAGGGTGAGGGTTAGGTTTAGTGTGAGTTTTAGGGTTAAGGTTAGGTTCAGGGTTAGGTTTATGGTGAGGAGAAGGGTTAGGGTGAGGGTTAGGTTTAGTGTGAGGTTTAGGTTTTGGGATAGGGTTAGGGTATGTTTAGGGTGAGGGCTAGGGGGGGTGTGAGTGTTAGGGTTAGGGTTAGGGATAGGGTGAGAATTAGGTTTAGGGTTAGGGTTAGAGTTCGGGTGAGTCTTAGGCTGAGGGGTAGGTTTACGGATAGGGTGAGGGTTAGGTTTAGTGTGAGGTTTAGGGTTAGTGTTAGGATTAGGGTTAAGGGGAGGGTTAGATTGAGGGTCAGGGTTAGGGTTAGTGTTAGGGTTATGGTGAGGGTGATGTTTAGGGTGAGGGTGAGGGTTAAGGGGACGGTTAGATTGTGGGTCAGGGTTAGGGTTAGTGTTAGGGTTAGGGTTAGGATGAGGGTTAGGTTGACGTTTAGGGTTAAGGTTATTGTTAGAGTTAGGGTGAGGGTTAGGCTTAGGTTTATGGTTAGGTTGAGGGTTAGGGTTAGGGTTAGGATTATGGTAAGGGTTAGGGTTAGAGTGAGAGTTAGGTTTAGGGTGATGTTAAGGGTGACTTTGAGGGTTACGGTTAGGGTGAGGTAGAGCGTGAGGATTAGGGTGCGCGTGAGGGTGAGTGAGAGGGTGATGGTGAGGATTAGGGTTAGGGTTAGGTTTAGGTTGAGGGTAAGAGTTAGGGTTTGGATTAGGGTTAGTGTAAGCGATAAGCTGAGGTTGAGGGCGAGGGTGAGGTTAAGGGTGAGGCTTTCGGTTTGGTAAGGGTTAGGGTTAGGTTCAGGGTGAGGATTAGGGTGAGGGTGAGGGTTAGGGTTAGGTTGAGCGTTACGGTTAGGGATAGGGTTAGGGTGAGGGTTTGGGTGAGAGGTAGGGTTAGGGTTAGGATGAGGGTTAGGCTTTGTGTGACCATTACGGTAAGGGTTAGGGTTATTGTGAGGATAAGGTTTAGGGTGAGGGTTAGGTTGAGACTGAGGGTTAGGGTTAGCGTTAGGGTTATGGTGAAGCGTTAGGTGGGGTTTAGGGTGAGGGTTAGGGTTTGGGTTATGGTTGGGTGAGGGTTACGGTGAGCGTAAGAGTTAGGGTGTGGGTTAGGTTGAGGGTTAGGGATAGGGTTATGGTGAGGGTTAGGGTTAGGGTGAGAGTAAGGGTGAGGTTTAGGGTGAGGCTGAGGGTGATTCTAAGGGTGAGGGTGAGGATTAAGTTTAGGGTTAGGTTTATGGTGAGGGCTAGGGTGAGGGTGATATTTTTGGTTAGGAAAGGTTTAGGGATAGGTTTAGTGTGAGGTTTAGGGTGAGGGTGAAGTTTAAGGTGAGGGTTAGGTTTAGGGTGAGGGTTAAGGTTAGGGTTAGGGTGAGGTTAAGGGTTCGGATGACAGTTAGGTTGAGGGTGAGGGTTAGGCTTAGGTTTAGTGTTAGGGTGAGGGTTAGGGTTAGGGTTAAGGTGAGGGTTAGGTGGAAGTTTAGGGTTAGGGTTAGGGTTCAGGTTAGGGTGAGGGATAGGGTGAGGGGAAGGGGTAGGGTGAGGGTTAGGGAGAGGGTGAGGGATAGGGTTATGGTGAGGGTAAGGGTTAGGCTGAGGCTTAGGTTGAGAGTGAACATTTGTGTTAGCATCAGTGTTGGGTTTAGGGTGAGCGTTAGGGTTAGGCTGAGGGGTAGTTTTAGGGTTAGTGTGAGGGTTAGGGTTAGGGTTAAGGTTAGTGATAGGGTGAGATTAAGGGTTAGGGTGAGTGTGAGGGTGAGGGTTGGTTAGGGTTAGCCTTAGTGTGAGGATGAGGGTTAGGGTTAGGGTTAGGGTGAGTGCGAGTGTGAGGGTTAGGTTTAGGATTAGGGTTAGGGTTAGGGTTAGGCTGAGGTTGAGGGTATGAGTGAGGCTCACGCTAGCCCTCATGGCTAGGGTTAGGGTGAGGGGTAGATTTAGGGTTAGAGTTAGGGTGAGGCTTTTGTTTAGTGTGAGGGTTAGGGTTTGGGTAAGGGTTAGGGTGATGGTAAATGTTAGGGTGAGAGTGAAGGTTAAGTTTAGCCTAAGTGTCACGTTGTGTGTTAGGGTAAGTGTTAGGGTTAGGGTTAGGGTTAGGGTGAGGGTGAGGGTTATGGTTAGGGTTAGGGTGAGTGTTAGGGTTAGGGTGATGTTTAAGGTGAAAATGAAAATTAAGGAGAGTGAGAGGGTTCGGGTGAGGGTGAGGGTTAGGTTGTGGGTGAGATTGAGGGTTTGGGTTTGGGTGAGGGTGAGGGTTAGGGTGATGTTTAGGTTGAGGGTGAGGTTTAGGGTGAGAGTTAGGCTTCAGGGAATGGAAAGGGATAGGGTGTAGGTGAGGGTGAGGCTTAGGGTAACCATGAGTTTTAGGGTTCGGGGGAGGATTAGGGTTAATGTTATGGTTCGGGTTAGGGTTAAGGTTAGGGTTAGGGTGAGTATTAGGGTGAGAGGTAGGGTTAGGTTTAGGATGAGGTTTAGGCTTAGTGTGAGGGTTACGGTTAGAGTTAGTATGAGAATAAGAGTTAGGGTGAGGGTTAGGGTGAGACTGATGTGTAGGGTTAGCCTTAGGGTTAGGGTGAATGTTAGGGTGGGTGTTAGGGTGAGGTTTAGGGTTAGGGTTACGGTTGGGTGAGGGTTAGGGTGAGTGTAAGGGTTAGGGTGAGGGTTAGGTTGAGGTTGAGGGATAGGGTTATGGTGAGGGTAAGGGTTAGGGCAACGGTTAGGATGAGGTTGATGTTTAGGCTTATCATTAATGTTAGGGAGATGGTGAGGGTTAGGGTGAGGATGAGGGTTAAGCTGAGGGGTAGGATTAGGGTTAGGGTAATAGTTAGGGTTAGGGTGAGTGTTAGGGTTACGGAGAGGGTTTGGGAAAGGTTTAGGGTCAGGGTTAGGATGAGGGAGAGGGTTAGGGTTACCATTAGGGTTAGGGTTAGGTTTAGGTTGAGTGTTAGGGTTAGGGTTAGGGTGAGGTTGAAGGTTAGGGTTAGCATTACTGTTAGGGTTAGGCTTATGTTGCAGGTTAGGGTTAGGTTTAGAGTGAGGTTGAAGGTCAGGGTTAGGATTAGTATTAGGTTGAGTGTTAGGGTGACGCTGAGGGTGAGGGTGAGGGTGAGCGTGAGGGTGAGGGTTAAGTTTAGCGTTAGGTTTAGGGTAAGGGCTAGGGTGAGGGTCAGGGCTAAGGTGAGGGTTAGGGTGAAGGTGAGGTTTTCGGTTAGGAAAGGTTTACATTTAGGTTTAGGGTGAGTAATAGGGTGAGGGTGAGGTTTAAGTTTAGGGTTAGGGTTATGGGGAGGGTTAGGGTTAGGGTTAAGTTGAGGGTTAGGGTTAGGGTGATGTTTAGGGTGAGGGTGAGGGTGAGAGTGAGGATTCGTTTGAGGGTGTGGCTAAGGGTGTTGGTGAAGGTTAGGGTGAGAGTGAGGGTTCGGGTGAGGGTGAGAGTTAGGGTGTTGGTGAGGGGTAGGGTTAGGGTGAGGGTTAGGGTGAAGGTGAGGGTTACGGTCAGGTTGAGGGTTAGGATAAGTGTAAGAGTGAGGGTTAGGTTTAGGCTGAGGAGTAGGGTGACGGGTAGGGTTAGGGTTAGGGAGAGGGTTAGGTTTAGGGTTAGGATTATGGTGAGTGTTATGGTTAGAGTTAGGGTGACGGTTGGGGTGAGTGTTATGTTTAGGTTTAGGGTGAGGATTAGGTTTAGTGTAAGGGTTAGTGTTAGGGTTAGTGTAAGGATCAGGGTTAGGTTGAGGATTAGGGTGAGAGTGAGGGTGAGGGTTAGATTAAGGTTTAGGGTGAGGGTTAAAGTTAGGGTTAGCATGAGGATTAGGGTTGGGGTGAGGGTTAGGGTTAAGGTGAGGGTGAGGTTTAGGGTGAGTGTGAGGGTTAGGGTTAGAGTGAGCGATAGGGTGAAGTTTAGGGTTAGGGTGAGTGTGAGAATTAGGGTTAGGGTTACTCTTAGGGCTATGGTGAGGGTTTGGTTTAGGGTGAAATTTAGGGTGAGGGTGAGGTTTAGGGTTAGCGTTAGGGTTAAGGTGAGAGTTAGGGTGAGAGTTAGGGTTAGGGTGAGGTTAAGGGTTAGGGTTAGGGTTAGGTTTAGGGTAATGTTTAGGGTTAGGGTGTGCATTAGGGATAGGTTTATGGTTAGGGTGAGGGTTAGGTTTATGGTTAGGGTTCAAGTTAAGGTGAGTGTGAGGGTGAGGGTTAGGGTTAGGATTAGGGTTCGGGTTAGTGTTAGGCTGAGGGTGAGTGTGAGAGTTAGGGTTAGGGTAATGTTTTGGGTTAGGGTTAGTTTGAGGGTTAGGTTTAGGGTTAGGATAAGGTTTAGGGTGAGCATTATGGTTAGGGTTAGGGTGAGGGTTAGGTTTAGTGTGAGGGTTATGGTTAGGTTTAGGGTGAGGGTGTGGGTAAAGGTTAGGGTGAGGGTCTGGGTGAGGGTGAGGTTTAGGGTAAAGTTTAGGGTGAGTGTTTGGGTGAGTTTTAGGTTTAGGGTTAGGGTTAGGGTGAGGGTTAGGATGAGGGTAAGGGTTTGGGTGAGGTTTAGTTGTGGTTGAGTATTAGGGTTAGCATTAGTCTTAGGGTGAGGGTTAGGGTTGGGTATAGCATTAGGGTTAGGGTTAGGGTTAGGGTGAGGTTAGAATTAGGGTTAAGGTGAGGGTGAGGTTTAGGGTTAGCATTAGGTTTACAGTTAGGGTTAGAGTGAGGGTGAGGCTGAGGTTTAGGGTTAGAATTATGTTTAGGGTTAGGGTGAGGCTGAGGTTGAGGATGAGGTTGAGTTTGAGGGTTAGGGTTAGGGTTTGGCTTAGTGTGAGGGCTAGAGTGAGGGCGACGGTTAGGGTGAGGGTTAGGTGAGGGTGCGGTTTTTTGTTAGGAAAGGGTTAGGTTTAAGTTTAGGGTGAGGATTAGGCTGAGGGTGTGGTTGAAGGTGAGGGTTAGGGTTAAGGTAAGGTTTAGGGTTAGGGTTAAGGTGATGTTTAAGGTGAGGATGAGGTTGGGGGTGAGGGAGAGGGTTAGGGTGTAGGTGAGGGTTAGGGTTAGGTTGATGCTGAGGGTTAGGTTGAGGGTTAGGGTTAGTGTGAGGGTTAGGATTAGGGTTAGTGTGAGGAAAGGGTTCGGGTGAGGATGAGGATGAAAGTAAGAGTTAGGGTTAGGTTTAGCCTTAAGGTTAGGGTGAGGTATAGGGTTAGAGTTCGGGTTAGGCTTAGGTTGAGGGTGAGGGTTAGACTTAGGTTTAGGGTGAGGGTTAGGGTTGGGGTGAGTCTTAGGCATACAGTTAGGGTGAGGGTGAGGGTGACGGTGAGGATTCTGTTGAGGTGTAGGCTGTGGGTTAGGGTTAAGTTTATGGTTAGGGTAAGGGTTAGGGTGAGGTTTAGGGTGAGTGTTAGGGTTAGGGTGACATTGAGGGTTAGGGTGACAGTGGGGGTTAGGGTGAGGGTGAGGTTTAGGTTTAGTGTTAGTGTTACAGTGAGGGTGAGGGTCAGGGTTAGGATTAGGGTGAGGGTTAAAGTGAGGTTTAGGGTTAGGCTTAGGTTTAGGGTTAGTGTGAGGATTAGGGTTAGTGTTAGGTTTATAGTGATGGTAAGGGTTAAGGTGAGGGTTAGGCTCATGTGTATGTTTAAGGTAAGGTTAGGGAGAGGGTGAGGGTAAGGGTTAGGGTGAGGATTAGGGTGAGGGTGAGGGTTAGGTTTAGCATTAGTGTTAGCTTTTGGGTTAGGATAAGGGGTAGGGTTAATGTTAGGGTGAGGATGAGGGTTAGGGTTAGGGTTAGGGTGAGTGTGAGATTGAGGGTTAGGGTTAGGGGTAGGGTGAGGGTTAAGGTTAAGGTGTGGGTTCCGTTTAGGGTAAGGGTGAGGCTAAGGATTAGGGTGAGGTTTAGGGTCTGGGTGAGTGTTAGGGTTTGAATTAGCGTTAGGGTTAGGGTTAGGGTTAGGGTGAGGGTGAGGGTTAGGGTTAGGGTTAGGTTTAGGGTTAGGGTGAGGTTCAAGGTGAGGGTTAGGGTGAGGGTTAGTTTTAGGGTTAGGGTTAGGGTTAGGATTAGTGTTAGGGTGAGGGCTAGGTTGAGGGTGAGGGTTAGGGTTTGTGTTAGGGTGAGGGTAAGTGTTAGGGTGAGGGATAGTGTGAGGGGTAGGGTTATGGTTAGGGTTAGGGTGAGGGTTAGGGTTAGCGTGAGTGTGAGGGTCAGGGTTAGGGTGAGGGTTCGTGTTAGGTTTAGGATTAGGGTTGGGTTGAGGGTGAGGGTTATGTTTAGGGTTAGGGTGAGGGTTAGGTTTAGGGTGATGTTTAGGGTGAGGTTGAGGGTTAGGGTGACAGTGATGTTTCGGGTGAGGGTGAGGATTAGGGTGTGGATGAGGGTTAGGGTGAGGGTGAGGGTTAGGGTTAGATTTAGGGTGTAGGTTAGGGTTAGGGTTAGGATTAGGGTGAGGGGTATGGTCAGGATTAGGGTGAGTTTTGGGGTTAGTGTGAGGTTTAGGGTAAGTGTGAGGATAACGGTTAGGGTGAGGGATAGGGTTATTGTTAGGGTTAGGGAGAGGATTAAGGTTAGGATTAGGGTTAGGGTGAGAGTGAGGGTTAGGTTGAGGTGATGGTTCGGGTTTGGGTGAGGTTTAGGGTGATGGTGAGGGTTAGCGTAAATGTGAGGGTGAGGATCAGCGTAATGGTTAGTGTTTGGTTTAGGGTGAGGGTGATGTTTAGGTTTTGGATTAGGGTTAGGGTTAACCTTAGTGTGAGTGTGAGGGTGAGGATGAGGGTCAGGGTTAGGATTAGGGTGAGGGTTAGGGTTATGGTTAGGGTTAGGGTGAGGATTATGGGTATGGCTAGGGTTAGGATTAGCGTTATGCTGAGGGGTAGGGTTAGGTTTATTGTGCAGGTTAGGTTTAGGGTTAAGGTTAGGGTGAGGCTGAGGGTTTATTTTAAGTAAAGTTTAGGGTAAGATTAGGGTGACCTTTAGGATGAGGTTGAGGGTTAAGGTGAGGGTTTCGGTTAGGGTGAGCATTAGGGTTAGGATTAGGGTGAGGGTTATTGTTAGGGTGATGTTTATGGTGAGGGTGAGGGTGAAGATTTGGGTGAGGGGGAGGGTTAGGGTTAGGGTAAGGGTTAGAGTGAGGGTGAGCGTTACGGTGAGAGTGAGGTTTCGGGGGAGGGTTCGAAGGAGGGGGAGGGTTATGGTTAGGGTTCTGTTTAGAGTTATGGTGAGGGTGTGGGTGAGGGTTAGGTTTAGGATTAGGGTTAGGGTTATGGTAAGGCTGAGGGTGAGTGTGAGGGTGAGGGTGAGGGTGAGGGTTAGGGTGAGGGTTAGGGTTAGGGTTAGGGTTAGGTTGAGGGATAGGGTTAGGGTTAGGGTTAGGATGAGGGTTAGGCTGTGGGGTAGGGTTAGGTTTAGAGTAAGGGTTAGGTTTAGTGTGAGTTTTAGGGTAAAGGTTAGGGTCGAGTTAGGATTAGTGTGAGGAGAAGGGTTAGGGTGTGGGTTAGGATGAGGGTGAGGTTTAGGGTTAGTAATAGGGTTAGGGTGAGGTTAGGTTGAGGGCTAGGGTGAGTGTGAGGGTTAGGGTTAGGGTTAGGGATAGGGTGAGGTTTAGGTTTAGGGTTAGGGTGAGTCATAGGCGGAGTTTTAGGGTTAGGGATAGGGTGAGGGTTATGTTTAGTGTGAGGTTTAGGGTTTGGGGTAGGGTTAGGGTGAGGGCTAGGGTGAGTGTGAGGGTTAGGGTTAGGTTTAGGGATAGGGTGAGGTTTAGATTTAGGGTTAGGCTTCGGGTGAGGTTTAGGCTGATGGGTAGGGTTACAGTTAGGGTGAGTGTTAGGTTTAGTGGGAGTGTTAGGGTTAGTTTTAGCGTTAGGGTTAGGGTTCGGGTTCAGGTGAAAGTTTGGGTTAAGGTGTGGATGAGGGTTAGGGTTAGTGTGAGGACTAGTTTTAGGGTTAGGGTTACTGTTAGGGTTTGGGTTAGGGTGAGGGTAAGGGTTAGAGTTAGGGTGATTGTGAGGGTAAGGGTTAGGATTAGTGTTACGTTAGGGTGATGGTTCGGGTTAGTGTGAGGGTTAGGGTTAGGGTTAGGTGAAGGTGAGGGTAAGGGTTAGGGTGAGGGTTAGGTTGAGGGTGAGGGTTCGGATTAGAGTTAGGGTTAGAATTAGGGTTAGGGTGAGGTTGAGGTTTAGTGTTAGGGCGAAGGATAGGGTTATTGTTAGGGTTAGGGTGCAGGGGAGGATGAGGGTTAGGGTTAGGGTAGGGTTAGGTTTAGGCTGAGGGTGAGGGTGAGGGTGAGGTTGATGGTTAGGGTTAGGGTTAGGGTGAGGTTGAGGCCTCGGATGAGGGTGAGGTTTAGTGTGAGATTGAGGATGATGCTTTCTTTTACGTTAGGGTTAGGGTTAGGGTGAGGATTAGGGTGAGGGTGAGGGTGAGGGTTTCGTTTACATCAGGGTTAGGATTAAGCTGAGGTTAGTGTTAGTGTGAGGGTTAGGGTTAGGGTTAGGGTATGGGTTAAGTTTAGAATGATGTTTAGGTTGAGGGGGAGGGTTAGGGTCAGAGTTAGGATGAAGTTTAGGGTTAGTGTTAGGATTAGGGTTAGGTTGAGGGTGAGGTTTAGGGTTAGAGTTAGGGTTATGGGGAGGGTTAAATTGAGGGTCAGGGTTAAGGTTAGTGTTAGGGTTAGGGTTAGCATGAGGGTTAGGCTGAGGATTAGGGTTAGGGTTAGTGAGAGGGTTAGGGTTTGGTTAGGGTTAGGGTTAAGGTTTGGTTAGGGTGAAGGTTAGTTTTAGGTTTAGGGTTAGGATAAGGTTTAGGCTGAGGGTTAGGTTTAGGTTTAGTGTGAGGGTTAGGTTTTGGGTTAGGGTGTGGACTATGGTGATGGTGAGGGTTAGGGTGAGGTTTAGGGTTAGGGCTGGAGTTAGCGTCAGGGGTAGGCTGAGGGTTAGGATTAGAGTATAGACTAGGGTTAGGGTGAAGTTGAGGGTGAGGTTAAGGTTGAGCGTTACTGTTAGAGTGAGGGTTAGAGTGAGGGTGAGGGGGAGTTGGAGTGATTTCTTTAGGGTTAGAGTTAGGTTGATGGTGAGTGTTAGGATTAGGGTTAGCACTAGGTTTAGGCTGAGGGTTAGGGTGAGTTTGAGGGTGAGGTTTTCGGTTAGGGTGAGGGTTAGGGTTAGGGTTAGTTTTAAGGTAAGGGTTAGGGTTAGGGTTAGGGTTAGGATGAGCATTAGACTGAGGGTTAGGGTTAGGGTTAGGGTTAGGGTTTGGTGGGTGAAGGTTGCTTTTAGGTTTAGGGTTAGGATAAGGTTTAGGATAAGGTGAGGGTGAGGGGTTAGGGTGAGGTTGTGGGTGTGGGTTATGGTTAGGTTTAGGGATAGGGTTAGGGTGAGGGGAAGGGTTAGAGTGAGCTTTAGGCTGAGGGTAAGTTTTAGGGTTAGGTTTAGGATTAGGGTGAAGGCTAGGGTGACGATGAAGGTTAGTGTGAGGGTTAGGGTGAGGGTTTCTTTTAGCCAAGGTTTAGTGTTATGGTGAGGATTAGAGTGAGGGTGAGGTTTAGGGTTAGGGTTAAGGTTATGGTGAGAGTTATGGCAAGGGTTAGGGTGAGAGTTAGGGTTTGGGTGATGTTTAGTGTGAGGGTGAGGGTTAGGGTGAGGATGAGGGTTCGAGTGAGGGTAAGGTTTCGAGTGATGGTGAGAGTTAGGGAGTGGGTGAGTATTAGTGTTAGGTTGAGTGTTAGGGTTAGGTTTAGGATTAGTGTTAGGGTGAGGTTTAGGGCTAGGGTCAGGGTTAGGTTGACGGTTAGGATTAGGGTTAGGCTTAGTATGAGGGTTAGGGTGAAGGGTAGGGTTAGGGTGAGGGTGAGGGTTAGGGTGAGGGTGAAGTTTAGGGTGAGGGTGTGGGTGAGGTTTAGGTTTAGGTGTAGGGTTAGGGTGAATTTGAGGTTGAAGCTTAGGTTTAGGATTAGGATTATGGTTAGGGTTAGGAAGAGAGTTTGGGTGTCGGTGAGGGTTCGGGTGAGGGTCAAAGTTAAGATGTGGGTGAGGGTTAGGTTTAGGGTGAGCATTAATGTTAGAGTTAGGTTTATGGTGAGGATAAGGGTTAGGGTGAGTTTTAGTGTGAAAGTTAGGGTTAAGTTTAGGCTGATTGTGAGGGTGAGGTATAGGGTTTGGGTTATGGTTAGGGTGAGGGTTAGGGTTAGGTTTAGGGTGAGGGAGAGGGTGAGGGTGAGGGTTAGGGTTAGGTTTTGTGTTAGAGTTAGGGTGAGGGTGAGGGTTAGTATTAGGGTTAGTATTAGAGTTAGCCTGAGCGTGAGGGTAAGGTTTAGGTTTAGGGTGAGTGTTAGGGTTAGGGGTACGGTTAGGGTGAGGGTTAGGATTAGGGTTAGGGTTAGGATGAGCATTAGGCTGAGGTTTAGGGTTTGAGTTAGTGTGAGGTTTAGGGTTAGGGTTAGGGTGAGGGTTAGGGTTAGGTTTAGGTTTAGGATAAGGGTTAGGTTGAGGGTTATGTTTAGGGTTAGTGTGAGGGTTAGGTTTAGGTTTAGGGTTAGGGTTAGGGTCAGGGTAAAGGTTAGGGTGAGGGTTAGGGTTAGGGTGAGAGTAAAGATTACTGTGAGGCTTGGGGTCAGGGTGAGGATTAGGGTGAGTGTGAGGGGGAGTGTGAGGGTTTGGTTTAGGGTTAGAGGTAGGGTGAGTGTGAGGGTTAGGATTAGGGTTAGCACTAGGTTTTGGGTGAGGGTGAGGGTGAGGTTGAGGGTGAGGTTTAGGGTTAGTGTGAGGGTTAGGGTTAAGATTAGGTTTAGGGTGAGGGTTAGTGTTAGGATTAGGATGAGCATTAGGCTGAGGGTTAGGGTTAGGGTTAGTGTGAGGGTGAGAGTAAGGGTTAGGGTGAGGGTTATGGTGAGGTTGAGGGTTAGGATTAGAGTTAGGGTTAGGATTAGGGTGAGGGTGAGGTGAGGGTTAGTGTTAGGTTGAGGTTTAGTGTTGGGGTGAGGGTTAGGGTTGGGGTGAGGGTGAGGGTGAGGTTTAGGGTTAGGGTTAGGATTAGGTTTAGGCTGAGGTTGAGGGTGAGGTTGAGGGTTATAGTTAGGGTTAGGGTGAGGGTGATGGCTCGGGTGAAGGTGATCGTTAGGGTGAAGGTGAGGATAAAGTTTAGTGTGAGGTTTAGGGCGAGGCTGAGGGTTAGGTTTAGGGTGAGGGTTATTGTGAGGGTTAGGGTGATGGTAAGGGTTAGGGTGATGTTAAGATTGAGTTTGAGGGATAGCATTATGTTGTGGGTAAGGGTTAGGGTGAGGGTTATGGTGAGGGTTTGGGTTAGAGTGGGGGTTAGGGTTAGGATTAGGTTGAGGGTTAGGGTTTAGGTGATGTTTAGTGTGAGAGTATGGTTTAGGGTGAGGGTGAGTGCTCGGGTGAGCATGAGGTTTAGGATGAGGGTGAGCGTTAGAGTTATAGTTAGGGTTAGGGAGAGGGGTAGGGTGAGCATTAGGGTTAGGATTAGGGTTAGGATTTGGGTTAGAGTGAGGATTAGTGTGAGATTTAGTGTGTGGGTAAGTGTTATGGTTAGGGTTAGTGTTTGGGCTAGGGTGAGGGTGAGTGTTAGTTTGTGGGTGAGGGTTTTGTTTAAGTTACGGTTAGGGATAGGGTGAGGATTAGGTTGAGGGTGAGGGTTAAGCTGAGGTTAGGTTTAGGGTGAGGGTTAGTGTTAGGGTGATATTTAGGGTGAGGGTGAGTGTTCCGTGAGGTTGAGGGTGAGGGTTAGTGTTAGCGTTAGGTTTAGGTTGAGGGTGATTGTGAGGGTTAGGATTAGGAATAGGGTTAGGTTTTGGGTGAGGGTAAGTGTGAGGGTGAAGCTTAGGGTTAGGGTTAGGGTTATGGTTATTTTGAAGGTTACGGTTAGTGTGAGGGTTATGATTAGGGTTAAGTTTAGGGTTACAGTAAGCGTAAGGGTTAGGGTGAAAGTTAGGGTGAAGGTGAGGATTAGGGTTGGGTTAGGGTTAGGGTGAGGGTGATGTTTAGGCTGAGGGTGAGGGTTAGGGTGAGAGTGAGGGCTAGGGTTAGGGTTAGGGTTAAGCTTAGTGTGAGGATCAGGGTGAGGGTGAACGTTAGGGTCAGGTTTAGGGTTAGGGTTAGAGTGAGGGTTACGGTTATTGTGAGTGTTATGGTTAGGGTTAGGGTCAGGGTAAGGGTTAGGGTGAGGGTAAGGTTTAGGGTGAGGGTTAGGGTGAGTGTGAGGGTTTGGACTAGGGTATGTGTTAGGGTTGGGGTGAGGGTTAGTGTTTGGGTGATGTCTTGAGTGAGGGTGAGGGTTAGGGTGAGGATGAGGGTTTGGGTGAGGGTGAGGGCTTGGTTGATTGTGAGGGTTAGGGTGTGGGTGAGGATTAGGCTTAGGGTGAGGGTAAGGGTTAGGGGTAGGGTTAGGGTAGGTTTAGGGTTAGGGTAAGAGTTAGGGTGAGGGTAAAGGTAAGGGTGAGAGTCAGGGGAAGGGTGAGGGTTAGGGTTAGGGTGAGGGTTAGGATAAGGGTGTGGGTAAGTGTTAGGGTAAGGTTTATGGTGACGGTGCGGGTTAGCATCAAGGTTAGGTTTAGGGTTCGGGTTAGGGTGAGGGTTAAGTTTTGGGTAAGTGTTAGAGTGAGGTTTAGGGTGAGGGTGAGGGTTAGGGTTAGGGTGAGGGTAAGTGTTAGGGTTAGGGTTAGGGTGAGTCTTAGTGTTAGGGTTAGCATTAGGGTTAGGGTGAGGGCAAGGCTTAGGGTGAGGGTTAGGGTGAGGTTGAGGGTTATGATTAGGGTGAGGGTGAGGGTAAGTGTTAGGGTGAGGACTACGGTTAGGGTTAGGATTAGGATGAGTGTTAGGGTTAGGGTGAGGGTGTAGGTAAGTGTTAGGGTGAGGGTTAGGGCGAGGTTGTGGGTTAGGTTTAGGGTATGGGTAAGGGTTAGGGTGAGGGTAAGGGTTAGATTGAGGGTTAGGTTGAGGGTGAGGGTTAGGGTTAGCATTAGGGTTAGGGTGAGGTTGAGGGTTAGGGTGTGGTTTAGTTTTAGTGTGAGGTTTAGGTTTAGGGTTAGGCTTAGGATGACTGTTAGGGTTAGGTTGAGGGTGAGGGTGAGGGTGAGGGCTAGGGTTAGTGTTAGTTTGAGGGTTAGTGTTAGGGTGAGTGTTAGGTTTAAGGTGAGAGTTAGGGTTAAAGTAAAGTTTAGGGTGAGGGTTAGCGTTAGGGATAGGTTTAGGGTGAGGATTAGGGTGATTGTTAGGTTTAGGTTGAGGGTTAGGTTTAGGGTGAGGGTTAGGGTTAGGGTGAGCGTTAGGGTGATGTTGAGGGTTAGGGTGAGTGTTAGGGTTAGGGTTAGGTTTAGGGTGAGAGTTAGGGTGAGGTGTCAGGATACGGTTAGTTTGAGGGTTAGGGATAGTGTGAAGGTTAGGGTTAGGGTTAGTGTGAGGATAATGTTTAGGGTTAGGGTTAGTTTTAGGGTGAGAGTTTGATTGACCATTAGGGTTAGGTTAGGTGATGTTTAGGGTGAGGTTGAGGGTTAGTGTGAGGGTGACAGTGAGGTTGAGGTTTAGGGTTAGGATTAGGGTTAGGGTGAGTTTTAGGGTTAGGATTAGGGTTAGAGTTATTGTTAGGGTTAGGGTTTGGGTTAGGATGAGGGTGAGGGTTATTGTTAGGGTTAGGGTTAGGGTGAGGGTGGGGTTGAGGGTTAGTGTTAGGATTAGGGTTATTGTTAGGGTAAGGCTGAGGGGGAATGGGAATTTGAATGTGAGTGTTAGGGTTAAGGTTAGGGTTAGGGTGAGGGCTTGGGTGAGGGTGAGTGTTAGGCTGAGGGTGACGGTGAGGGTTTCGGTTAGTTAAAGGTTAGGGTTATGGTGAGGATTAGGGTGAGGGTGAGGATTAAGCTTAGGTTAGCTTCAGGGTGAGGGTTCGGGTTAGGGTTAGGGTGAGGGTTAGGGTTAGGGTGATGTTTAGGGTGAAGGTGAATGTTAGAGTGAGGGTGAGGGTTAGGGTTAGGGTTAGGTTTAATGTGAGGCTGAGTGTTAGGAATAGGAATAGGATTAGGGTTAGGGTTCAGCTGAGGGTGAGGATCAGGGTGTGGGTGAAGGTCAGGGTCAGGGGTACGTTTAGGGCTAGAGTGAGGGTTACGGTTATTTTGAGGTTATGGTTAGGGGTAGGGTGAGGGTAAGGGTTAGGGTGAGGGTAAGGGTTAGGGTGAGGGTTAGGGCGAGTGTGAGGGTTTGGAATAGGGTTTGGGTTAGGGTTAGGGTGAGGGTTAGGTTTTGGGTGATGTTTAGAGTGAGGGTGATGGTTAGGGTGAGGATGAGGGTTTGGTTGAGGGTGAGGGTTCGGTTGAAGGTGAGGGTTAGGGTGTGGGTGAAGATTAGGGTTAGGGTGAGGGTACGGTTGAGAGTGAGGGTGAGGGTTAGTGTTAGGGTTTGGGTTAGAGATAGTGTGAGTTTGAGAGTGAGGGTTAGGTTTAGGATTAGGGTGAGGGTTAGGGTTAGGTTGAGGATTAGGTATATTGTTAGGGTTAAGGTAAGGGTGAGGGTGGGTGTTATGGTTAGGTTTAGGGTTAGAGTTAGGGTGAGGGTGAGGGTGAGGGTTATGATTAGGTTAGGATTAGGGTTAGGCTGGAGGTGAAGGAGAGGGTGAGGGTGAGTGTTAGGTTTAGGGTGAGGTTTAGGTTTACGGTTAGGTTTAGGGTGAGGGTAAGGATTAGGGCTATGGTTAGGATGAGGGTTAGGCTGAGGGTTAGGGTTAGGATTAGGGTGAGGTTTAGGGCTAGGTTTAGGGTTAGGATAAGGGTTAGACTGAGGGTTAGGGTTAGGGTTAGTGTGAGGGATAGGCTTAGGTTTAGGGTAAGAGTTAGGGTGAGGGTAAAGGTTAGGGTGAGAGTTAGAGTGAGGGTGAGGTTTAGGGTTAGGGTAAAATTTAGGTTTAGGGTTAGGGTTAGGGTGAGGTTAAGGGTGTGAGTAAGTGTTAGGGTGAGGTTTAGGGTGAGGATGAGGGTTAGCGTCAAGGTTAGGTTTAAGATGATGGTTAGGGTTTGGGTAAGTGTTAGGGTGAGGTTTAGGGTGAGGGTGAGGGTTAGGGTTAGGGTGAGGTTAAGTGTTAGGTTGCGGGTTAGTGTGAGTCTGAGCGTTAGGGTTAGCATTAGGGTGAAGGTGAGGGTTAGGGTTAGGATTAAAGTTAGGGTGAGAGTAAAGCTTAGTGTGAGGGTTAGGGTGAGGTTGAGGTTTAGTGTTAGGGTTAGTGGGAGGGTAAGTTTTAGTTTGAGGACTAATTTTAGGGTTCAGATTAGGGTGAGTGTTAGGGTTATTGTGAGAGTGAGGGTGAGGGTTAAGTTCAGTTTTAGGTTTAGGGTTAGTGTGAGGGTTAGTGATAGGGTTAGGGTTAGGGTGAGGGTCATAGTTAGGGTTAAGGTGAGGGTTAGTCTGAGAGGTAGGGTTAGGGTTAGGGTGAGGGTTAGGCTTAGTGTGAGGGTTAGGGTTAGGTTTAGGGTTAGGGTGAGGGTGAGTTTGAAGGTGAGGGTTTGGGTTAGGGTGAGGGTTAGTGTTAGGGGGAGGGCTAGGTTGGGGGTTAGGGTTTGGGTGAGGGTGAGGTTTTCGGTTAGGTAAGGTTTAGGGTTAGGGTTAGGGTGAGGATTAGGGTGAGGTTGTGGGTTAGGTTTAGGGTGAGGGTGAGGGTCAGGCTTAGTGATAGGATGAAGGTTAGCTTTAGGCTTAGGGTGAGTGTGAGGTTTCGGGTTCGGGTGAGGGTGAGGGTTAGGGTGTGGGTTAAGTTTCGGTTTAGGGTGAGGCTTAGGGTGACGGTGAGTGTTAGGGTGAGGGTGAGGGTTAGGATTTGGTTTAGGGATAGGATTAGGGTTAGGTTTAGGGTAAGGGTTAGGGTTAGGTTGAGGGTTAGGTTTAGGGTTAGGGTGAGCGTTAGGGTTTGGTTTAGGTTTAGGGTAATGGTTAGGGTTAGGATTAGGGTGAGCCTGAGGGTTAGGTTGAGGGGTAGGTTTAGGGATAGGGTAAGGGTTAGGGTTAGGGTGAGGGTTAGGTTTAGGGTTAGGGTTAAGATGAGGGTGAGGGTGAGGATTAGGGTTAGGGCTAGGGTTAGGGTGAGGGATAGTGTGAGGGTTAGGTTTAGGTTTAGGGTAAGGGTTAGGTTTATGGTGAGGTTTAGTTTCAGGTTTAGGGTTAGGGTGAGGTTGATGCTGAGGGATAGGGTTCGAGTTAGTGTGAGGATAAGGGTTAGGGTGAGGATTAGGGTGAGGGTGAGTTTTAGGTTTAGCATAAGGTTTAGGGTGAGGGTTAGGGTTAGGGTTAGGGTTAGGGTAAAGGTTAAGGTTAGGGTAAGGTTTAGGGTTAGGCTTATGGTTATGGTTAGTGTTAAGGTTAGGGTGAGGGTTAGGCTTAGGGTTAGGTTTAGGGTGAGGGTTAGGCTGAGGGGTAGGGTTAGGGATAGAGTGAATCTTAGGTTTAGTGTGAGGATTAGGGTTAGGGTGAGGTTTAGGTTGAGGGTGAGGTTGAGGGTGAGGGCTATTGTTAGGGTTCGTTTGAACGTTAGTGTTAGGGTGAGCGTTAGGTTTAAGGTGAGTGTTAGGGTTAAAGTAAGGTTTAGGGTGCGGGTTAGCGTTAGGGTGAGGGTCAGGGAGAGGGTTATGTTTAGGTTGAGGGTTAGGTTTAGGGTGAGGGTTAGGGTTAGGGTGAATATTAGGATGATGGTGAGGCTTAGGTTTAGGGTGAGAGTAAATATTAGGGTTAGGGTTAGGATGAGGCTTAGGCTGAGGCTTAGGGTTAGGGTTAGGGTGAGGTTTAGGGGTAGGATAAGGGTTGGGCTGAGGGTTAGGGTTAGGGTTAGTGTGAGGGTTAGGTTTAGAGTTAGGGTAAGTGTTAGGGTGAGGGTAAATGTTAGGGTGAGAGTTAGGGTGAGGGTGAGGTTTAGGGTTAGGGTGAGGGTTAGGGTCAATTTCAGGTTTAGGGTTAGGGTTAGCGTGAGTGTAAAGTTGTTGGTAAGTGTTAGGGTGAAGTTTAACATGAGGGTGAGGGTTAGTGTCAAGGTTGGGTTAAGGGTTAGGGTTAGGGTGAGGGTTAGGGTTTGGGAAAGTTTTAGGGTGAGGTTTAGGTGAGGGTGAGGGTTAGGGTTAGGGTGAGGGTAAGTGTTAGTGTGAGGGTTAGGGTGAGTCTGAGGCTTATGGTTAGCATTAGGGTGAGGGTGAGGGTGAGGGTTAGGGTTAGGATTAGAGTTTGGGTGAGGGTATAGCTTAGGGTGAGGGTTAGGGTGAGGTTGAGGGTGAGGGTAAGTGTTAGGATGAGGACTACGGAAAGGGTTTGGATTAGGGTGAGTGTTAGGGTTATGGTGAGGGTAAGGGTTAGGTTCAGTATTAGGTTTAGAGTTAGTGTGAGTGTTAGTGATTGGGTTACGGTTAGGGTGAGGGTTAGTCTGAGAGGTAGGGTTAGATTTAGCATTAGGGTTAGGGTTAGGTTTAGGTTTAGGGTGAGGGTGAGTGTGAGGGTGAGGGTTAGGGTTAGGGTGAGGGTTAGTGTTGGGGGGCTAGGTTGAGGGTTAGGGTTTGGGTGAGGGTGAGGTTTTCGGTTAGGTAAGGTTTAGGGTTAGGTTTAGGGTGAGGTTTTTGGTTAGGGTTAGGGTGAGGGTGAAGGTGAGGGTTAGTGTTAGGATGAGGGTTAGGTTTAGGGTTAGGGTGAGGGTGAGGGTGAGGGTGAGGGTGAGGGTTAGGGTGTGGGTTAAAGTTCGGTTTTGGGTGAGGGTTAAGGTGACGGTGATGCTTAGAGTGAGGGTGAGGATTAGGATAAGATTTAGGGTGAGGGTTAGGGTTAGGGTGAGGGTTAGGGCGAGGAGTAGGGTTAAGGTTAGGAAGAGGGTTAGGGTTTGTCTGAAGGTTAGGGTTAGGGTTAGAGTTAGGTTTAGTATGAGAATAAAGGTTAGGGTGAGGGTTAGGGTGAGGGTTAGGCTTAGTGTGAGGGTTAGGGTTAGGGTTAGGTTTAGGGTTAGGTTTAGGGTAAGTGTTAGAGTTAGGGTGAGGGTTAGGTTTAGGGTTAGCGTTAAGGTTAAAGTTAGGGTTAGGTTTAGGGTGAGGGTCAGGGTTAGGGTTTGGGTGAGTGTGAGGTTTAGGTTGAGGGGTAGGGTTAGGGTTAGGGTAAGGGACAGGGTTAGGGTAATGGTTATGTTTAGGGTCAGGTTTAGGGTGAGGGTGAGGGTTAGGGTTAGGTTTACGATTAGGGTGAGGGTTAAGGTTAGGTTCAGGCTTAGAGTCAGGGTTAGGGTTAGAGTGAGGGTTATGTTTATGGTTAGGGTTAGAGTGAGGGTGAGGCCGAGGTTTAGGGTTAGAGTTACTTTGAGGATAAGGATTAGGGTGAGGTTTAGGGTGAGGTTGAGGGTTAGGGTTAGCATTATCGTTAGGGTGATTTTTAGGGTGATGGTGAGGGTTAGGGTGAGGGTGAGATTGAGCATGAGGGTTAGGGTGAGTGTGAGGGTGACGGTTAGGGTTAGGTTTAGGGTGAGGATAAGGGTTAGGGTTAGGATTAGGGTTAGTGTAAGGGTTACGCTGAGGTTGAGGGTGAGGTTTAGGGTGAGGGCTATGGTGAGAATGAGGGTTAGTGAGAGGATGAGAGTGAGGTTGATTGTTTCGGTTAGGTAAGATTTAGGGTTATGGTTAGCATGAGGATTAGGGTGGGGTATGAGGTTTAGGCTGAGGGTTAGGGTTAGGGTGAGGGTTAGGGTGAGGCTGAGGTTTAGTGTGAGGGTTAGGGTTACAGTGAGTGTTAGGGTTAGGGTTAGGTTGAGGATGAGGTTTAGGTATAAGTTAAGGGTTCGGTTACACTGAGGGTTAGGGTTAGGGCAAGTGTTAGGGTGAGGATGAGCGTTAGGTTTAGGGTTAGGGTGAGGTTTAGGGTTAGGCTTAGGGTTTGTGTAAGAGTTAGAGTTAGGGTAAAGGTTAGGGTTAGGGTTAGGATTAGGGTTAGGGTTAGGGTTAGGGTGAGGGTTAGTGTTAGGGTTAAGGTTGGGGTTAGGTTGAGGGTACGTGTTAGGGTGAGGGTTAATGGTAGGGTGAGGGTTATTGTTAGGGTGAGGGTTAGGATTACAGTTATTGTTAGGGTGAGAGTTTGGTTTAGGGTTACGGTTAGGGTAGGGGTTAGGGTTAGCGTGAGGGTTAGGTTTAGAGTGATGTTTAGGATGAAGGTGAGCATTAGGGTGAGGGTGAGGGTGAAGGTGAGGGTTAGGGTGAAGGTTAGGGTTAGGGTTAGGGTTAGGGTTAGGATTAGGGTTAGTGTTAGGGTTAGGGTAAGGTTTAGGCTGAGGGTGAGGGAGAGGATGAGGTTGCGGGTGAGTGTTTCGGTTAGGTAAGGGTTAGGTTTAGGTTTAGGGTGAGGATTATGTTGCGGGGCAGGGTTAGCTTGTGGGTGAGGTTGAGTTTTAGGTTGAGGGTAAGTGTTAGGGTGATGTTTAGGGTGAGGGTGAGTTTTAGGGTGAGAGTTAGGGTTCAGGGAAGGGGAAGGGTTAGGGTGTAGGTGAGGGTTCGGAATCGGGGGCAAATTAGGGTTAGGGTTAGAGTTCAGGTTAGGGTTCAGTTTAGGGTTAGGGTGATTGTTAGTGTGAGAGGTAGCGTTAGGGTTAGGATGAGGGTTAGTCTTAGTGTGAGTGTTACGGTTAGGGTGATTGTTAGGGTTAGTGTGAGGATAAGAGTTAAGGTGAGGGTTAGGGTGAGACTGAGGGTTAGGGTTAGCCTTAGGGTTAGGGTGAAGGTTAGGGTGGGGGTTAGGGTGAGGTTTAGTGTTAGGGTTAGGGTTGGGTGAGGGTTTGGGTGAGTGTAAGGGTTAGGGTGAGGGTTAGGTTGAGGTTGAGGGATAGGGTTATGGTGAGGGTAAGGTTTAGGGTGACGGTTAGGGTGAGGTTGATATTTAGGGTTAGCATTAATGTTAGGAAGAGGGTGAGGGTTAGGGTGAGGGTAAGGGTTAGGCTGAGTGGTAGGATTAGGGTTAGGATTAGAGTTAGGGTTAGGGTGAGTGTTAGTGTTACAGATAGGGTGAGGGTGAGGGTTAGGGTAAGGGTTAGGTTCAGGGTTAGAGTTAGGGTGAGGGTTAGGGTTAACATTAGGGTTAGGGTTAGGTTTAGGTTGAATGTTAGGGTAAGGTTTAGGGTGAGGTTGAGGGTTAGGGTTAGCATTAGGGTTAGTGTTATGCTTATGGTGCAGGTTAGGATTAGGTTTAGAGTGAGGGTGAGGGTCAGGTTTACGGATAGGATTACGTTTAGGGTTAGGGCTAGAGTTTGGTTTAGGGTTAGGGTGAGGGTGAGGTATAGAGTGAGTGTTAGTGTTAGGGTGAGGGTTAGGTATATGGTTAGGGTGAGTTCCATTGTTAGGTTTAGAGTTAGGGTGAGGGTGAGTGTTAGGATTAGGGTTAGGGTTAAGGTTAAGGATAGGGTGAGGATTAGGGTTAGGGTTAGGTTTAGGGTGAGTGTTAGGCTGAGGGGTAGGGTTAGGGATAGTGTGACTGTTAGGTTTAGTTTGAGGATTAGGGTTAGGGTGAAGTTTAAGTTTAGTGTGAGGTTTTGGTTTAGGGTTACGGTTAGGATGAGTTAGGGTTAGGTTGAGGGTGAGTGTGAGGTTGAGGGCTAGGGTTAGGGTTAGTGTGAGGGTTATTGTTAGGGTAAGCATTAGGTTTAGGGTGAGGGTTAGGGTTAAAGTAAGGGTTAGGGTCAGGGTTAGAGGTAGGGTTAGGGTTAGGGCGAGGGTCAGGGTGAGGGTTATGTTTAGGTTGAGTGTTAGGTTTAGGGGGAGGGTGAGGGTTAGTGTAAGCGTTAGGGTGATGGTGAGGGTTAGGGTGAGGGTGAGGGTGAGGTTTAGAGTTAGGGTTAGGGTGAGAGTTAGGGTGAGGTGTCGGGATACGGTTAGCTTGAGGGATAGGGTTAGTGTGAAGGTTAGGGTTAGGGTTTGGTTTAGTGTGAGGATAATGTTTAGGGTGAGGGTTAGTTTGTGGGTGAGTGTTAGGGTGAGCGTTAGGGTTAGGTTCATTGTGAATGTTAGGGTTAATGTGATATTTAGGGTGAGGTTGAGGGTGAGTGTGAGGGTGAGTGTGAGGTTGAGAGTTAGGGTTAGGATTAGGGTTAGGATGAGTTTTAGGGTTAGGGTTAGGGTTAGAGTTATTGTTAGGGTTAGGGTTAGGGTTAGGATGAGGATGAGGGTTATTGTTAGGGTTAGGGTTAGGGTTAGGGTGAGGTTGGGGTTGAGCGTAAGTGTTGCGATTAGGGTTATGGTTAGGGTAAGGCTGAGGGTGTAGGGGAGTTTGAGGGTGAGAGTTAGGGTTAAGGTTAGGGTTAGGGTGAGGTCTTCGGTGAGGGTGAGGGTTAGGCTAAGGGTGAGGGTAAGGGTTTCGGTTCGGTAAAGGTTAGGGTTAGGTTGAGGATTATGCTGAGTTTAGGTTCAGGGTGAAGGTTCGGGTTAGGGTTAGGGTGAGGGTTAGGGTTAGGGTGATGTTTAGGGTGAGGGTTAGGGTTAGGGTGAGGGTGAGGGTGAGGATTAGGGTTAGGGTTAGGTTTAGTGTTTAGGGTTAGGGTTAGGTTTAGGGTTAGGGTTAAGCTGAGTGTGATGATCAGGGTGTGGATGAAGGTTAGGGTGAGGGTTAGGGTTAGGGTTAGAGTGAGGGTTACGGTTATTGTGAGGGTTATGGTTAGGGTTAGGGTGAGGTAAGGGTTAGGGTGAGTGTAAAGGTGAGGGTGAGGGTTTGGATTAGTGTGTGGGTTAGGGTTAGGTTGAGGGTTAGTGTTTGGGTGACATTTAGAGTCTGTGTGAGGGTTAGGGTGAGGATGATTGTTTGGGTGAGGGTGAGGGTTTGGTTGAGGGTGAGGGTTAGGTTGTGGGTGAGGATTAGGTAAGGGTGAAGATTAGCGTTAGGGATAGGGTTAGGGTTAGGTTGAGGGTTAGTTAGGGTTAGCATTAGGGTTAGGGTGAGGGGTAGGGAGAGGGGTGGGCTTAGGGTAAGGGTGAGGGTGAGTGTTAGGGTTAGGTTTAGGGTTAGAGTTAGGGTGAGGGTGAGGGTGAGTGTTAGGTTTAATATTAGGATGAGCGTTAGTGTTAGGTTGAGGGTTAGTGATAGTGTTAGGATTAGGGTAAGGGTGAGGGTGAGTGTTACGGTTAGGTTTAGGGTTAGAGTTAGGTTGATGGTGAGGGTGAGACTTATGATTAGGTTAGGATTAGGGTTAGGCTGAGGGTGATGGGGAGGGTGAGGGTGAGGGTTAGGGTTAGGGTGAGGTTTAGGTTTACGGTTAGGTTTAGGATGAGGGTTAGGATTAGGGTTAGGGTTAGGATGAGTGTTAGGCTGAGGGTTAGGGTTAGGGTTAAGGTGAGGTTTAGGGCTAGGTTTAGTGTTAGGATAAGTGTTAGGCTGAGGGTTAGGGTTAGGGTTAGTGTGAGGGTTAGGTTTAGGGTTAGGGTAAGAGTTAGGGAGAGGGTAAACGTTAGGGTGAGAGTTAGGGTGAGGGTTAGGGTCAAGTTTAGGTTTAGGGTTAGGTTTAGGGTGAGGGTAAGGGTGTGGGTAAGTGTTAGGGTGAGGTTTAGGGTGAGGGTGAGGGTTAGCCTTAAGATTAGGTTTAAGGTTAAGGTTAGGGTGAGTGTTAGGGTTTGGGTAAGTGTTAGGGTGAGGTTTAGGTTGAAAGTAAGGGTTAGGGTTAGGGTGAGGGTAAGTGTTAGGGTGAGGGTTAGGGTGAGTCTGCTGGTTAGGGTTAGCATTAGGGTGAGGGTGAGGGTTAGGGTTAGGATTAGAGTTAGGGTGAGGGTAAGGCTTAGGGTGAGTGTTAGGGTGAGGTTGAGGGTTAGGGTTAGGGTGTGTTTGAGGGTAAGTGTTAGCGTGAGGACTACGGTTAGGGTTAGGAGTAGGGTGAGTGTTAGTGTTATGGTGAGGGTGAGGGTGAGGGTTAGGTTCAGTATTAGGGTTAGGGTTAGTGTGAGGGTTAGTGATATGCTTAGGCTTAGGGTGAGGGTTAGAGGTAGGGTTAAGGTGAGGGTTAGTCTGAGAGGTAGGGTTAGGGTTAGTGTAAGGGTTAGGCTCAGTGTGAGGGTTAGGGTTAAGGTGAGAGGGTTAGGTTTAGGGTTAGGGTGAGAGTGAGTGTGAGGGTTAGGGTTAGGGTGAGCATTAGTGTTAGAGGGAGGGCTAGGTAGAGGGTTAGGGTTAGGGTGAGGGTTACTGTTAGGTTTAGGCTTAGTATATGGGTTAGGCTGAGGGTAAGCCTTAGGGTTAGTTTGAGTGTTAGGTTTAGGGTTAGGGTTTGGCTTTTGTTGAGGGTAAAGGTTAGGGTCAGGGTTAGGGAAAGGGTGAGGATTAGATTTATGGTGAGGGTTCGGGTTATGGTTAGGATTAGGGTTATTTTTAGGGTTAGCGTGTGGGTAAGCGGAAGGTTAGGTTTATTTATAGGGTTAGGGTGATGGTTAGGGTGTCAGTAAGAGTTAGAGTGAGGGTTAGGGTGAGGTTAGTGTTAGGGGGAGGGGGAGGGTTAGTGTTAGCATTAGGGTTAGGGTGAGGGTGAGGGTTAGGTTGAGGATTAGGGTTGAGTTTAGGGATAGGGTGTGGATTAGGGTTAGGGTTATATATAGGGTGAGGGTTAGGGTTAGGATTATGGTGAGGGTAAGGGTTAGGTTGAGGTTTAGGGTGAGCGTGAGGTTTAGGGTTAGCATTAGGTTTAGGTTTAAGGTTAGGATGAGGGTTAGGTTTAGGGTGAGGCTGGGTGTTAGAGTTAGAGTGAGGGTGAGGGTGAGGGTGAAGGTTAGGATTAGGGTTAGGGTTAGGGATAGGATCAGGTTGAGGATGAGGATTAGGGTGTTTTTGAGGGTTAGGGTTAGGGTGAGGGTGAGGGTTAGGGTTATGGTTAGGATGAGTGTTAGGGAAAGGGGTTGGGTTAGGGTTAGGCTGAATGTTAGGATTAGGGTGAGGGTTAGGGGCAAGGTAAGGGTTAGGGTTAGGGTGAGGTTAAGGATTAGTGTGAGGGTGAGGGTTAGGGTTAGGGTTAGGGTGAGGGTTATGTTGAGGGTGAGGGTGAGGGTGAGGGTGAGGGTGATGGTGAGGGTTAGGGTGTTGTTTAGTGTTCAGTTTAGGGTGAGGGTTAGGGTGACGGTGAGCGTTAGGGTGAGGGTGAGGGTTAGGATACAGGTTAGGGTGAGGGTTAGAGTGAGGGGTAGGGTTAAGTTTAGTGAGAGAGTTAGGGTTTGTGTGAGGGTTAGGGTTAGGGTTAGAGTTAGGGTGACTATGAGGATAAAGTTTAGGATGAGGGTTAGTGTGAGGGTTAGGGTTCAGATTAACGTTTGGGTTAGGGTTAGGGTTACGTTTAGGGTAAGTGTTAGGGTTACGGTGAGGGTTAGTTTTAGGGTTAGCATTAGGGTTAGAGTTAGGTTTAGGGTGAGGGTCAGGGTTAGGTTTTGGGTGAGGGTGATTTTTAGGTTGAGGGGTAGGTTTAGGGTTACGGTAAGTGTTAGGGTTAGGGTGAGGGTTATATTTAAGCTTAGGTTTATGATGAGGGTGAGGATGATGGTTAGTGTTAGGGTTACGGTTAGGGTGAGGATTAGGGTTAGGTTTGGGTTAGGGTAAGGGTTAGGGTTAGAGTAAGGTTTAGGTTTAGGGTTAGGGTTAGGGTGAGGGTGAGGCTGAGGGTGAGGTTTAGGGTTAGTGTGAGGATAAGGTTTACGGTGAGGTTTAGGTTGAGGTGGAGGGTAAGAATTAGCATTAGGGTTAGGGTGAGAGTTTGGGTTATGGTTAGGGTAAGGGTTAAGTTTAGGGTGAGGGTTAGGGTTAGGGTGATTTTTAGGGTGACGTTGAGGGTTAGGGTGAGGGTGAGGCTGAGCGTGAGGGTTAGGGTGAGGGTGAGTTTGAGTGTGAGTTTGACGGTTAGGGTTAGGTTTAGGGTGAGGATAAGAATTAGGGTTAGGTTTAGGGTTAGTGTTAGGGTTAGGGTTAGGGTGAGGGTGAGGGTGATGGTTAGGGTTAGACTTAGTTTTATTGTTAATGTTATGTTTAGGGTGAGAGTGAGGGTGAGGGTTAACATGTGGGTTAGGGTTAGGGTTATGGTTAGAGTGAGGGTGAGGGTGAGGGTTAGGGTTAGGATTAGTGTTAGGGATAGGTTTAGGATGAGGGTTAGACTGAGTGTTAGAGTTAAGGTTAGTGTGAGGCTTAGGGTTAGGTTTACAGTTAGGTTGAGGGCAAGGGTTAGGGTAAGGTTTAGGGTGGGTTTGAGGGTTAGGGTTAGGGTGAGGTTTATGGTGAGGGTTTGGGTGAGGGTTAGAGTTAGGGTGAGAGTTAGGGTTAGCGTTAGTGTTAAGATGAGAGTTAGGTTGAGAGTTACGGTTAGGGTGAGTGTGAGGGTTAGGGTTAGGGTTAGGGTGATGTTTAGGGTTAGGGTGTAGGTTAGGGATAGGTTTATGGTTAGGGTGATGGTTAGGGTTAGAATTAGTGTGAGTGTGAGGGTGAGTGTTAGGTTTAGGATTAGGGTTAGGCTTAGTGTTAGGCTGAGGTTGAGGGTGAGGGTGAGGGTGGGGGTTAGGGTTTGGGTAATGTTTATGTTTAGGTTTAAGTTGAGGGTTATGTTTAGGGTTAGGATGAGGGATACGGTGAGGATTATGGTTATGGTTCAGGTGAGGGTTAGATTTAGTGTGAGGGTTAGTGTTAGGGTGAGGGTAAGTGTTAGGGTGAGGGTTAGGGTGAGGGTGAGCGATAGGGTGATTGTTAAGGTTAGGTTGAGCGTATGGATGAGGGCTAGGGTGAGGGTGAGGATTAGGGTTGGGGTTAGGGTTAGGGTAAGTGTTATTGTGAGGGGTAGGGTTAGGGTAATGGTTAGGGTGAAGGTTAGGATGAGAGTGAGGGTTAGGGTTAGTGTGAGTGTGAGGGTGAGGGTTATGGTGAGGTTTCGTGTTAGAGTTAGGATTAGGGTTGGGGTGAGGGTGAGGGTTATGTTTAGGGTTAGGGTGCGGGTTAGGGTTAGGGTGATTTTCAGGGTGAGGTGAGTGTTAGGGTGACTGTGAGGGTTCGGGTTTGGGTTCAGATTAGGGTGTGGGTGAGGGTTAGGGTGAGGGTGAGGGTTAGGGTTAGGTTTACGGTGTGGGTTAGGGTTAGGGTTAGGATTAGGGTGAGGTTTAGGGTGAGGGGTAGGTTCAGGGTTAGGGTGAGGTTTAGGGTTAGTGTGAGGTTTAGGGTTAGGTTTAGGGTAAGTGTGAGGATAATGGTTAGGGTGAGGGATAGGGTTATTGTTAGGGTTAGGGTGAGAATGAGGGTGAGGGTTATGGTTAGGGTAAGGGTTAGGGTGAGGGTTAGGGTTAGGGTAAGGCTTAGGGTTAGGGTTAGGGTAAGGGTGCGTGTGAGGGTGATGGTTACTGTTAGGTTATGGTGAAGGTGAGGGTTCGGTTTAGGATTAGGGTTAGGGTTAGGTTTATGGTGAGAGTGAGGGTTAGGATTAGGATTAGGTTTAGGGTTAGTCTTTAGGTGAGGTGAGGGTGAGGGTGAGGGTTAGGGAGAGGATTAGGGTTAGGTTTATGGTTAGGGTGAGAGTGAAGGTTAGGTTGAGGTGAGGGTTCAGGTTTGAGAGAGGGTTAGGGTGACGGTGACGGTTAGGGTGAGGGTGAGGTTTAGGTTTAGTGTTAGCTTTAGGGTGATGGTTAGGATCAGGTTTAGGATTAGGGGGAGGGTTAAGATGAGGGTTAGGGTTAGGGTTAGGGTGAGGGTGAGGGTTAGGTTTATGGTTAGGGTTAGGGTAAGTGTTAGGATTAGGGTAAGGGTGAGGGCTAGGGTGAAAGTGAGGGTTAGGGTTAGGGTTAGCGTGAGGGTTAGGGTTAGGCTGAGGTTTAGGGTGAGAGGTAGGGTTAGGGTTAGTGTGAGGGTGAGGGTTAGGTTTAGTGTGAGTGTCATGGTTAGTGTTAGGGTTATGGTAAGTTTAAGGGTTAGGGTGAGGTTTATGGTAAGAGTGAGGTTTAGGGTTAGCATGAGTTTGAGGGGGAGGCTTAGGTTTAGGGTTAGTGTTTGGGTGAGGGTGTGAGTTATGTTTAGGGTTAGGGTGAGAGTTAGGGTTAGGGTGATGTTTAGGGTGAGGGTGAGGGTTAGGATGAGGGTGAGGTTTCGTGTGAGGATGAAGGTAAGTGTGAGGGTGAGGTTTAAGGTAGGGTTAGGGTTAGGGTTAGGTTTAGGGGGAGGTTTAGGGTGAGGGTTAGGGTTATCATTAGGGTTAGGGTGAGGGGGAGTTTGAGGGTTATGGTGAGGGTTAGGGTTAGGCTGAGGGTTAGGTTTGGGTTTAGGGTAAGGGTGAGGGTGAGAGTGAGGGTGAGGTTTAGCGTGTGGGTGAGGGTTAGGTTTAGGGTGAGGGTTAGGGTGACGGTGAGGGTTAGGTGTGGGTGAGGTTTAGGTTTAGTGTTAGAGTTAGTTTGACAGTTAGGGTCAGGGTTAATATTAAGGTGAGGGTTAAGTTGAGGGTTAGGGTTAGGGTTAGGTTTAGGGTTAGTGTGAGGATTAGTTTTAGTGTGAGGGTAAGCATTAGTGTGAGGGTTAGACTGAGGGTGAGGGTTAGGTTTAGTGTTAGGGTTAGGGTGAGCATTTGGGTGACTGTTAGGTTCATGGTTATGGTTAGGGTGAGGGTTAGGGTGAGGGCAAGTGTTAGGGTCAGGTTTAGATTGAGGGTGACGGATAGAGTTATGGTGAGGTGAGTGTGAGGGTGAGGGTGAGGGTTAGGGTTAGGGTTAGGGTTAATTTGAGGGTGAGGTACAGGGTGAGGGTTAGGACAAGGATTAGGCTGAATTTGAGGGTGAGGTTTAGGGTGAGGTTTAGGATTAGGGTGAGGGTTAGGGTGAGTGGGAGTCAGAGGGTGAGCGTTAGGTTTAGGGTTAGAGTAAGGGTTAGGTTGAGGGTTAGGATTAGGTTAGGACTAGGTTTAGGCTGAGGGTGAGGTTAAGGTTGAGGTTGAGGGTTAGGATTAGGGTGAGGTTTAGGGTTAGGGTTAGGGTTAGGGTTTGTTTAGGGTGAAGGTTAGTTTTAGGTTTAGGGTTAGGATAAGGTTTAGGCTGACGGTTAGGGTTAGGGTTAGTGTGAGGGTTATGTTTAGCGTTAGGGTAAGGGTGTGGGCTAGTGTGAGGATGAAGGTTAGGTTGAGGGTTTAGTTTAGGTAAGGGTAAAGGTTATGTTAGGGTGAGGATTAGCGTGAGGTTGAGGGTTAAGGTGAGGGTTAGGGTTAGGGTGAGCGTTAGGGTTATGATTATGGTTAGGTTTAGTGTTAGGGTGCTGTTTAGGGTGAGGGTGAGTGTGAAGGTTCGGGTGAGAGGGAGGGTTAGGGTTAGGGTTAGAGTTAGGGTGAGCGTGAGGGTTAGGGTGAGGGGTAGGTTTAGGGTTAAGGTGAGGATGAGGGTTAGGTTTAGTGTTTGGGTTAGGGTTAGGGTGAGGGTCAGGGTGAGGGTTAGTGTGAGGATTATGGTTAGGGTGAGCATGCGCGTGAGATTGAGGGTGATGGTTAGGGTTAGGTTTAGGGTGAGGGTGAGCATTAGGGTGAGAGTGAGGGTTCAGTTGAGGGTGAGGGGTAGGGGGAGGGTTATGGTTTGGGTTCGGGTTAGAGTTAGGGTGAGTGTGAGGGTGAGGGTGAGGATTAGGGTTAGGTTGAGGGTTATGGTTAATGTCAGGGTTAGGGTTAAGTTGAGGGATAGGGTTAGGGTTAGGTTTAGGATGAGGGTTAGGCTGTGGGGTAGGGTTAGGGTTAGGGTGTGGGTTAGGTTTAGTGTGAATTTTAGGATTAAGGTTAGGGTCAGGGTTAGGATTAGGGTGTAGGTAAAGGTTAGCTTGAGGGTTACATTGAGGGTGAGGTTTAGGGTTAGGGATAGGGTTAGGGTGAGGTTAAGGTGAGAGCTAGGGTGAGGGTGAGGGTTAGGGTTAGGGTTAGGGATAGGGCTAGGATTAGGTTTAGGGTTAGGGTTAGGGTTAGGGTGAGTCTTAGGCTGAGGGGTAGGGTTAGGTATAGGGTTAGGGTTAGGTTTAGTGTGAGGGTTAGGGTTTGGTGTAGGGTTAGGGTGAGGGCTAGGGTGAGTGTGAGGGTGAGGGTTAGGTTTAGGGATAGGGTGAGGATTAGGGTTAGGTTTACGGTTAGGGTGAGGTTTAGGGTGATGGGTAGGGATACAGTTAGTGTGAGGGATAGGTTTAGTGGGAGGTTTAGGGTTAGGTTTAGGGTTAGTGTTAGGGTGAGGGTTCGGGTGAGGGTTCGGGTTAAGGTGTGGTTGAGGATTAGGGTTATTGTGAGGACTAGTTTTAGAGTTAGGGTTACTGTTAGGGTTAGGGTTAGGCTGAGGGTAAGGGTTAGAGTTAGGGTGATTGTGAGGGTAAGGTTTAGGGTTAGTGTTACGGTTAGGGTGAGGGTTCGGGTTAGTGTGAGAGTTAGGGTTAGGGTTAGGTGAAGTTGATGTAAGGGTTAGGCTTAGGGTTAGGGTGAGGGTGAGGGTTAGGATTAGAATTAGGGTTAGGATTAGGGTTAGGGTGAGGTTGAGGTTTAGTGTTAGGGTGAGGGTTAGGGTTATTGTTAGGGTTAGGGTGCGAGTGAGGGTGCGGGTGAGGGTAAGGTTTAGGGTTAGGGTAGGGTTAGGTTTAGGCTGAGGGTGAGGTTGATGGATAGTGTTCGTGTAAGGGTGAGGGCTAGGGTGAGGGTGAGGGTTAATGTGAGGGTGAGGGTGAGGGTTTCGTTTATGTCAGGTTTCGGGTTAAGGTGAGGATTAGGGTGAGGGTGTGGGTTTCGTTTACATCAGGTTAGGGTTAAGCTGAGGTTAGGGTTACAGTGAGGGTTAGGGTTAGGGTTAAGGTGTGGGTTAAGGTTAGGGTGATGTTTAGGGTGAGGGTCAGGGTTAGGGTGAGAGTTAGGGTGAGGTTTAGGGTTAGTGTTAGGATTAGGGTTTGGGTGAGTGTGAGGTTTAGGGTTAGAGTTAGGGTTATGGGGAGGGTTAAATTGAGCGTCAGTGTTAGGGTAGTGTTAGGGTTAGGGTTAGGATGAGGGTTAGGTTGAGGTTTAGGGTTAGGGTTAGGTTTAGGGTTAGGATGAGCGTTAGGCTGAGGGTTAAGTTTAAGGTTAGTGTGAGGTTTAGGTTTAGGTTAGGGTTAGGGTTAGGGTTTGGTTAGGGTGAAGGTTAGTTTTAGGTTTAGGGTTAGCATTAGGTTTAGGCTTAGCGTTAGGGTACGGGTTAGTGTGAGGGATAGGTTTAGGGTTAGGTTTAGGGTGTGGACTATGGTGAGGGTGAGGGTGAGGGTTAGGGTTAGTGTTAGGGTTAGGGTTAGGTTCAGGTGTAGGTTAAGGGTTAGGATTAGGTTAAGGACTAGGGGTTAGGCTGAGGGTGAGGGTGAGGTTGAGGGTGAGGGTTAGGGTTAGAGTGAGGGTTAGATTAAGGGTGAGAAAGAGGGGGAGATTTTGGTTTAGGGTTAGAGTTAGGTTGAGGGTAAGGGTTAGGATTAGGGTTAGCACTAAGTTTAGGCGGAGGGTGAGGGTGAGGCTTAGGGTGAGGTTTAGGTTTAGGGTGAGGGTTAGGGTTAGGGTTAGTTTTAGGGTGAGGGTTAGGGTTAGGGTTAGGGTTAGGGTTTGGTTAGGGTGAAGGTTAATTTTAGGTTTAGGCTTAGATTAAGGTTTAGTCTGAGGGTTAGGGTTAGGGTTAGTGTGAGGGTTAGGTTTAGCGTTAGAGTTAGGGTGTGGGCTAGGCTGACGGTGAGGGTTAGGGTGAGGATGAGGGTGAAGGATTAGTTTAGGTAAGTGTTAAGGTTAGGTTAGGGTGAGGATTATGGTGAGGTTGAGGGTTAAGGTGAGGGTTAGGGTTAGGGTGTGGGGTAGGGTTACTGTGAGGGTTAGGATTAGGGTTAGGGTGAGGGTGAGGGTAAGGGTTAGTGTGAGGGTTAGGGTGAGGGTGCGGTTTAGGGTTAGAGTTATGGTTAGGATTAGGGTGAGGGTGAGGATTAGGATAAGTGTTAGGGTGAGGGTTAGGGTTGGGGTGCAGTTTAGGGTTAGGGTTTGTGTTAGGGTGAGTGTGAGGGTTAGGGTTAAGTTTAGTGTTAGGAATAGGCTGAGGGTGAGGGTTAGGGTGACGTTGAGCGTTAGGGTTATGGTTAGAGTGATTTTGAGGGATAGGGTGAGGGCGATGGTTATTGTGAGGGTGAGGGTGAGGTTTTCATTTACATCAAGGATAGGGTTAATCTGAGGTTAGTTTTAGGGTGAGGGTTAGGTTTAGAGGTAAGTTGAGGTTTAGTGTTAGGTGATGTTTAGGGTGAGGGTGAGGGTTAGGGTGAGGGTGAGGATTACGGTATGGGCGAGGGTGAGGGTTAAGATTGGGAATACGGTTAGGGTTAGGGTTAGACTGGAGTTGATGGTGAGGGTGAGGGTGAGGGTTTGGTTTAGGTTAGGTTTAGGGTTAGGGTGAGGGTTACGGTTTCTGTGAGGGTTATGGTTAGGGTTAAGGTTAGGGTTAGGGTGAGGGGAAGGGTTCGAGTGAGGTTTAGGGTGAGGGTGAGGTTTAGGGTTAGGGTTAGATTTAGGGTGAGGGCTTGTGGGAGGGTGAGGGTTAGTGTGAAGGTAAGGGTGAGGGGTTCTTTTAGCCAGGGTTTAGTGTTATGGTGAAGATTAGGGTGAGGGTGAGGGTTAGGTTGAGGGTTAGGTTTAGGGTGAGGGTTAGGGCAAGGGTTAGAGTGAGGGTTATGGTTTGGATGATGTTTAGCATGAGGGTGAGGGTTATGGTGAGGATGAATTTTCGGGTGAGGGTCAGGGTTCAAGTGAGGGTAAGAGTTAGGGTGTGGTTGAGGATTAGTGTTAGGTTGAGTATTATCATTAGATTTAGGGTTAGTGTGAGGGTGAGGGTTAGGGCTAGGATTAGGTTTAGGTTGACGGCTAGGATTAGGGTTAGGTTTAGTAGGATTGTTAGGGTGAAGGGTAGGGTTAGGGTTAGGGTTAGGAAGAGTGTTATGGTGTCAGTGAGTGTTGGGGTGAGGGTCAGGGTAAGGGTATGGGTGAGGGTTAGGTTTAGGGTGAGGATTAGGGTTAGAGTTAGGTTAATGGTGAGGGTAAGGGTTAGGGTGAGGTTTAGTGTGAGGCTTAGGCTTAGGGTTAGTGTTAGGGTTAGGTTGAGGGTGAGGGTGAGGTATAGGGTTTGGGTTAGGGTTAGGGTGAGGGTTAGTGATAGGTTTACGGTTAGGGTGAGAGTGAGGGTGAGGGTTAGGGTAAGGTTTAAGGTTAGAGTTAGGGTGAGGGTGAGGGTTAGTATTAGGGTTAATATTTGAGTTAGACTGAGGGTGAGGGTGAGGGTTAGGTTTAGTGTAAGTGTTAGGGTTAGGGTTACGTTTAGGGTGAGTGTGAGTGTTAGGGTTAGGGTTAGGATGAGCCTTAGGCTGAGGTTTAGGGTTAGGGTTAGTGTGAGGGTTAAGAATTAGGGTTAGGGTTAGGGTTAGGGTGAGGGTTGGGGTTAGGTTTAGGATTAGGATAAGGGTTAGGTTCACGGTTAGGCTTAGTGTTAGTGTGAGGGTTAGGTTTAGGGTTAGAGTTAGGTTTAGGGTCAGGGTAAATGTTAGGGTGAGGGTTGGGGTGAGGGTGAGGGATAGGGTTAGGGTGAGGGTTAGGGTGAGGGTGAGGGGGAGTGTGAGGGTTTAGTTTAGTGTTAGAGTTAGGGTGATTGTGAGGGTTAGTAGTAGGGTTAGCTCTAGGTTTAGGCTGAGGGTGAGGGTGAGGTTGAGTGTGAGGTTTAGGGTTAGGGTGAGGGTTTGGGTTAGGATTAGGTTTAGGGTGAGGGTTAATGTTAGGGTTAGGGTTAGGATGAGTTTGTTAGGCTGAGGGTTTGTGTTAGGGTTAGTGTGAGGGTTAGGATTAGGGTTAGGTTTAGGATTAGGGTTTAGTTAGGGTGAAGTTCTGTTTTAGGTTTAGGGTTAGGATAAGTTTTATCCTGAGTCTTATGGTTAGGATTATTGTGAGGGTTAGGTTTAGGGTTAGGGTTAGGGTGTGGGCTAGGTTGAGGGTGAGGGTGAGGGTTTAGTTTATGTAAGGGTTAAGGTAAGGTTAGGTTGAGGATTAGAGTGAGGTTGAGGGTTAAGGTGAGGGTAAGGGTTAGGGTTAGGGTTAGGTTTACTGTGAGATTTAGGGTTACGCTAAGCGTGAGGGTGAGGGTTAGGGTTAGGGTGAGGGTTACGGTGAGGGTGAGGGTTAGGATTAGAGTTAGGGTTAAGATTAAGGTGAGGTGGAGGGTGAGGGTTAGTGTTAGGGTGAAGGTTAGGGTTGGGGTGAGTCATAGGGTTAGGGTTAATGTTGGGGTGAGGGTGAGGTTGAGGGTGAGCGTGAGGTTTTTGTTTACGTGAGGGTTAGGGTTAAGATGACGTTAGGGTTAGGGTAAGGGTTAGGGTTATGGTTAAGGTGAGGTTTACGGTTAGTGTAAGGTTTAGGGTGAGGGTGAAGGTTAGGGTGAGGGTGAGGGTTAGGGTAAGTGTCAGGGTGAGGGTTTGGATTGGGAATAGGTTAGGGTTAGGGTTGGGCTGAAAGTGAGGGTGAGGGTGAGGGTGAGGCTGAGGGTTAGGGTTAGGGTTAATGTTAGGTTTAGGGTTAGGGTGAGGGTAATGGTTACTGTGAGGGTTATGGTTAGGGTTAGGGTTAGGGTAAGGGTAAGGATTAGAGTGAGGTTTAGGGTGAGGGTGAGGTTTAGTGTTAGGGTTAGGATTAAGGTGATGGCTAAGGTGAGGGTGAGTGTTAGTGTGAGTTTTAGGTTGAGGGTTTATTTTAGCCAAGGATTTGGGTTATGGTGAGGAATAGGGTGAGGTTGAGAATTAGGTATTGGGTTAGGGTTAGGATGAGGGTTAGGGCTAAAGTTAGGGTGAGGGTTAGGGTTTGGGTGATGTTTAGCATGAGGGTGATGGTTAAGTGAGGGTGAGGGTCAGGGGGTGGGTGAGGATTAGGGTTAGGTTGAGTGTTAGGTTTAGGTTTAGTGTGAGGGTGAGGGTTATGGGTAGCATTAGGGTTAGGTTGAGGGTTTGGATTAGGGTTAGGGTTAGTCTGAGGGTGAGGGTGAATGGTAGGGTTAGGGTTTGGGTGAGGTTCAGGGTGAGGGTGAGTGTTAGGGTGAGGGTATGGGTGAGGGTTACTGTTAGGTGTAGGGTTAGGTTGAGTTTAAGGGTGAGGTTTAGGTTTAGAAATAGGGTTAGGGATAGGGTGCGGGGGAATGTTAGGTTTAGGGTGAAGATTAGGGTTAGAGTTAGGTTTATGTTGAGGGTAAGGGTTAGGGTGAGGTTTAGTGTGAGGGTTATGGTTAGGGTTAGGGAGAGGGTGAGGTATAGGTTTTGGATTACCGTTAGGGTGAGTGCTAGGTATAAGTTTAGGGTTAGGTTGAGGGTGAGGGTGAGGGTTAGGGTTAGGTTTAGGGTTAGAATTAGGTTGAGGGTGAGGGTTAGGCTTAGTATTAGAGTTAGCCTGAGGGTGAGGGTGAGGGTTAGGGTTAGTGTGAGGGTTAGGGTTAGGGTTAGGGAGAGGGTGAGGTTTAAGTTTAGGGTTAGGATCAGGGTTAGGTTGAGGGTTAGGTTTAGGGTTAGTGTGAGGGTTAAGTTAAGGGTTAGGGTAGGGTTAGGGTCAGGGTAAAGGTTAGGGTGAGGTTTAGGGTGAGGGTGAGGGTTAGGGTTAGGGTTAGATTGAGGGTTAGGGTTAGGGTGATGTTTATTGTGAGAGTATCCTTTAGGGTGAGGGTGAGTTTTCGGGTGAGCATGAGGGTTAGGATGAGGGTGAGGGTTAGGGTTACAGTTAGGATTAGGGAGAGGTGTAGGGTGAGCATTAGGGTTAGGATTAGGGTTAGAGTGAGGATGAGGGTGAGCGATAGGGTGTGGGTAAGTGTTATGGTTAGGTTTAGGGATAGGGCTAGGGCTAGGGTGAGGGTTAATGTGACGGTTAGTGTGAGGGTGAAGGTTTCCTTTACATTAGTGTTACGGTTAGGGTGAGGATTAGGTTGAGGGTGAGGGTTAAGCTGAGGTTAGGATTATTGTGATGGTTAGGGTTAGGGTGATGTTTAGTGTGAGGGTGAGTGTTCGGTGAGGGTGAGGGTGAGGGTGAGGATTAGTGTTAGGGTTAGGTTTAGGTTGAGGGTGATTGTGAGGGTTAGGATTAGGAATAGGATTAGGGTTAGGGTTAAGCTGATGCTGCGGGTCAGGGTGAGGGTGAAGATTAGGGTCAGGTTTAGGATTAGGGTTAGAGTGAGGGTTACGGTTAGTGTGAGGGTAATGGTTAGGGTTAGGGTGAGGGTAAGGATTAGGGTGAGAGTAAAGGTTAGGGTGAGGGTTAGGGTGAGTGTGAGGGTTTGGATTATGGTTTGTTTTAGAGTTTGGGTGAGGGTTAGGATTTGGGTGATGTTTAGAGTGAGAGTGAGGGTTAGGGTGAAGATGAGGGTGCGGGTGAGGGTGAGGGTTCGGTTGAGGGTGAGGGTTATGGTGTGGGTGAGGCTTAGTTTAGGGTGAGGGTTAGCGTTAGGGGTAGGTTTAGGGTTAGGTTGAGGGTTAGGGTTAGGGTTAGGGTGAGGGGTAGGGACAGGGTTAGGGTCTGGTTTAGGGTGAGGTTTAGGGTGAGTGTGAGGGTTTGGTTGAGGGTGAGGGTGAGGGTTAGGGTTAGGGTTTGCGTTAGACTTAGGGTGAGTTTGAGGGTGAGGGTTAGGTTTAAGATTAGGGTGAGGGTTAGGGTTAGGTTGAGGGTTAGGGATAGTGTTAGGGTTAGGGTAAGGGTGAGGGTGAGTGTTAGGTTTAGGTTTAGGGTTAGAGTTAGGGTGATGGTGAGGGTGAGGCTTAGGATTAGGTTAGATTTAGGGTTAGGCTGAGGGTGATCGAGAGGATGAGGTTGAAGGTTAGGGTTAGGGTGAGGTTTAGGTTTCCGGTTAGGGTTAGGGTGAGGGTTAGGATTAGGGTTATGGTTAGGATGAGGGTTATGCTAAGGGTTAGGGTTAGGGTTAGGGTGAGGTTTAGGGCTAGGTTTAGGGTTAGGATAAGGATTAGGCTGAGGATTAGGGTTCGGGTTAATGTGAGGGTTAGGTTTAGTTTTATGGTAAGAGTTAGGGTGAGGGTAAAGTTTAGGGTGAGGGTTAGGGTGAGGGTGAGGTTTAGGGTTAGGGTCAATTTTAGGTTTAGGGTTAGGGTTAGAGTGAGGGTAAGGGTGTGGGTAAGTGTTAGGGTGAGGTTTAGATTGAGGGTGAGTGTTAGCGTCAAGGTTAAGATAAGGATTAGGGTTAAGGTGAGGGTTAGGGTTTGGGTGAGTGTTAGGGTGAGTTTTGGGGTGAGGGTGAGGGTTAGGGTGAGGGTAAAGTGTTAGGGAGAGGATTACGGTGAGGCTGAGGGTTATGGTTAGCATTAGGGTGAGGGTGAGGGTTAGGGTGTAGTTTTGGGTTAAGGTTAAGGATAGGGTGAGGATTAGGATTAGGGTTAGGTTGAGGGTAAGAGTTAGGGTGAGGGGTAACATTAGAGTTTGGGTGAGGGTTAGGTTTAGTGTGAGGGTTAGGGTTGGTTTACGGTGATGGTAAGGGTTAGGGTGACGGTTAGGTTGAGTGTGAGGTAGGATGAGGGTTAGGGTTAGGGTGAGGGTTAGGGATAGGTTTAGGGTTAGAGTGAGGGTTAGGGTTAGGGTTAGGATTAGAGTTAGGGTGACGGTAAGGCTTCGGGTGAGGGTTAGGGTGAGAATGAGAGTTAGAGTTAGGGTGAGGGTGAGGGTAAGTTTTAGCATGAGGACTAGTGTTAGGTTTAGGATTAGGGTGAGTGTTAGGGTTATGGTGAGGGTGAGGGTGAGGGTTAGGTTCAGTATTAAGGTAAGGGTTAGTGTGAGGGTTAGTGATAGTGTTAGGGTTAGGGTGAGGGTTAGAGTTAGGGTAAAGGTGAGGGTTAATCTGAGAGGTAGGGTTAGGTTTATGGTGAGAGTTAGGCTCAGTGTGAGGGTTAGGGTTAGGGTGAGGGTTAGGATTAGGTTTAGGGTGAGGGTAAGGGTGAGTGTGAGGGTGAGGGTTAGGGTTATGGTGAGGGCTAGTTTTAGGGGGAGGGCTAGGTTGAGGGTTAGGTTGAGGGTGAGAGTGAGTGTGAGGTTTTCGGTTAGGTAAGTTTTAGCGTTAGGGTTAGGGTGAGGATTAGGGTGAGGTTGTGGCTTAGGGTTAGGGTGAGGGTGAGGGTTAATGTTAGGATGAGGGTTAGGGATAGGGTTAAGGGGAGGGTGCGGGTGAGGGTGAGGGTTAGGCTTAGTGTTAATGTGAGGTTTAGGGTTACGGTTAGGGTGAGGGTTAGGGTTAGGGTTAGGTTGAGTGTTAGTGTTAGGTTGATGTTTAGTGTGAGGGTGAGGGTTAGGGTGTGGGTGAGTGTTTGGGTAGAGATAGAGTTAGGGTTAGGGATAGGGTTAGGGTTTGGGTAAAGTTTAGGGTGAGGGTGATGATTAGGGTTAGCGTGAGGGTTAGGGTTAGATTTAGGGTTAAGATGAGGTTTAGGCTGAGGGTTAGGGTTAGGTTTAGGCTTAGTGTGAAGGTTCAGGTTAGGGTGAGGGTTGGATTTAGGTTTAGGGTTAGTATAAGGGATAGGGTGAGGGTTAGTGTTACGGTTAATATGAGTGTTAGGTTTATGGTTATGGTTTTGGTTAGGTTGAGGGTAATGGTTAGGGTGAGGGTTAGGGTGAGGCTGAGGGATAGGTTTATGGTGAGGGTTAGGTTGAGTGTTAGGATTATGGTTATGGTTAGGGTAAGGCTCAGGGGGAAGGAGAGGTTGAGGGTGAGCATTAGGGTTAAGATTACTGATAGGGTGAGGATTTCGGTTAAGGTTAGATTTAGGATGAGGGTTAGGCTCAGGGTATAGGGTTAGGTTTAGGTTGAGGGTTAGGTTTAGTGTGAGGTTTAGGGTTAGGGTTAGAGTGAGGGTTATGTTTAGTGTGTTGGTTAGGGTTAGGGTTAGGTTGAGGGTAAGGGTTAGGGTGAGGCTGAGGTTTAGGGTTAGCATTAGTTTTAAGGTTAGGGTTAGGATGAGGGTTAGGGTGAGGGAGAGGGGAGGGTGAGGTAAGGGTTAGGATGAGGGTTATATTTAGTGTGAGGGTGAGGGTTAGGTTTAGTGTGAGGATGAAGTTTAGGTTTAGGGTGAGTATTAGGGTTAGGGTAAGGGTGAGGGTTAGGGTTAGGGTTAGGGTTAGGGTGAGGGTCAGGGTGAGGGATAGGTTTAGGTTGAGGATTAGATTTAAGGTGAGGTTTAGGGTTTGGATTAGGGTGAGATTTAGGGTTAGGGTGATGTTTATTGTGAGGGTGAGTGTTAGGGCGAGTGTGAGTGTTCGGGTGAGGGTGAGTGTTCGGGTGAGGGTGAGGATTAGGGTGTGGTTGAGGGTTAGGGTTAGTATGAGAGTCAGGGTGAAGTGTAGGGATAGGGTTAGAGTGTGGATTAGGGTTAGTGTGAAGGCTAGAGTTAGGGTTAGGGTTAGCGTTAGTGTGAGGATAAGAGTTAGGGTGTGGGTTAGTGTGAGGGTGAGGGTTAGGGTTAGCGTTAGGGTTAGGGTGAGCGTTACGGTGAGGTTTAGGGGTAAGGTGAGGGTTAGGATTAGGGTTAGTGTGAGGGTTAGTGTTGGGGTGATGTTTAGGGTGAAGTTGAGGGATAGTGTGAGGGTGAGAGTGAGGGTGAGGGTTAGTGTGAGGGTGCGGGTGCGGGTGAGGGTGAGGGTGAGGGTTAGGGTTAGGTTTAGGGTAAGGGTGAGGGTTAGGGTTAGGATTAGTGTTAGGATTAGGCTGAGGGTGAGGATGAAAGTGAGGGTGAGGGTTAGGGTTAGGGTGAGGATTCGAGTTAGTGTGGGGGTTAGTGTGATGGTGAGGGTCAGGGTGAGGGTGAGTGTTAGAATGAGGGTGAGGGTGAGGGTTAGGGTTAAGATTAGGTTAAGGTGAGTTTTACGGTGAGGGTTAGGGTTAGGTTTATTGTTAGGGTTAGGGTTTGGGTTAGGTGAGGGTGAGGGTGAGGGTTTGCGTTAGGGTTAGGGTTAGGGTTAGGGTGAGGGTGGGGTTCAGGTTTAGGGTTAGGATTATGTAAAGGGTAAGGCTGAGGGGGAAGTGGAGGTTGAGTGTGAGGTTTTGGGTTAGGGTTACGGTTAGGGTTAGGGTTACTGTTAGGTTTAGGTTTAGTCTAAGGTCTAGGCTGAGGGTAAGGGTTAGATTTAGTGTGAGTGTTAGGTTTAGGGATAGGGTTTGGGTTAGGTTGAGGGTAAAGTTTAGAGTGAGGGTTATGGAGAGGATGAGGGTTAGGGTTACCGTGAGAGCTCGGGTGAGGGTTAGGGTTAGGGTTATGGTTAGGGGTAACGTGAGGGTTAGGGTGAAGTTTAGGTTTAGGGTTAGGGTTTGGGTGTGGGTTACGGTGTGGGTAAGTGTTAGAGTGAGAGTTAGGGTGAGGGTGAGGGTTAGGAGGAGGGTGATGGTTAGTGTTAGCATTAGGGTTAGGGTGAGGGTGAGGGTTAGGTTTAGGGTGAGGGTTAAGGTGAGGGTTAGGTTTAGTGTGAGGATTAGGGTTATGTTTAGGGTGAAGTTTAGGTTTAGTGTGAGGGTTAGGGTTAGTTTTAGGGTGAGGGTAAGGGTTAGGGTGAGGTTTAGGGTGAGGGTGAGGTTTAGGGTTAGCGTTAGGTTTAGGTTTAAGGTTAGGATGAGAGTTAGGGTTAGGGTGAGGGTGAGAGTGAGGGTGAGGCTTATGTTTAGGATGAGGGTTAGGGTTAAGGTGGGGGTTCGGGTTAGGTTTAGGGTGAGGGTTAGTTTCAGGGTAAGTGTTAGAGTGAGGGTTAGGGTTATGGTTAGGTTTAGTGTGAGGGTCAGGGTGAGGGTTAGGGTTAGGTTGAGGGTTAGGGTTAGGGTTAGGGTGAGATTTAGGGTTAGGGTTAGTGTTAGGGTGAGGGTGAGGGTTATGGTCCTGGTTAGGTGGAGGATTATGGTGAGGTTTAGGGTTAGGATAAGTGTGAGGGTTAGGGTTAGGCTGAGGGTGAGGGTGAAAGTGAGGGTGAGGGTTAGGGTTAGGGTTAGGGTGAGGGTTAGTGTGAGGGGTAGTGTTAGGTTTAAGGTGAGGGTTAGGGTTAGGGTGAGGGTGAGGTTTAGGGTGAGGGTGAGGGTGAGGGTGAGGGTAAGGGTTAGGGTTTTGTTTTGGGTGAGGCAGAGGGTTAGTGCTAGGAATAGGATTAAGGTGAGGGTTAAGCAGAGCCTGAGGGTAAGGGTGAGGGTGAAGGTTAGGGTCAGGGTTAGGATTAGGGTTAGAGTGAGGGTTATGGTTAATGTGAGTGTTATGGTTAGGGTTAGGGTGAGGGTAAGGGTTAGGGTGAGAGTAAAGGTTAGGGTGAGTGTTAGAGTGAGTGTGAGGGTTTGGATTAGGGTTTGTGTTAGGGTGAGGGATAGGATTTGGTTGATATTTAGAGTGAGAGTGAGGGTTAGGGTGTAGGTGAGGATTAGGTTTAAGGTGCGGGTTAGCGTTAGAGGTAGGTTTAGGGTTAGGTTGAGGGTTAGGGTTAGGTTTAGGGTGAGGAGTAGGGACAGGGTTAGGGTCAGGTTTAGGGTGAGGTTTAGGGTGAGTGTGAGGGTTAGGTTGAGGGTGAGGGTGAGGGTGAGTGTTAGGGTTAGAGTTTGCGTTAGACTTAGGGTGAGTTTGAGGGTGAGGGTTAGGTTTAGGATTAGGGTGAGGGTTAGGGTTAGTTTGAGGGTTAGGGATAGTGTTAGGTTTAGGGTAAGGGTGGGGGTGTTTGTTAGGTTTAGGTTTAGGGTTAGAGTTAGGGTGAGGGTGAGGGTGAGGTTTAGGATTAGGTTATTATTAGGGTTAGGCTGAGGGTAATGGAGAGGGTGAGGTTGAGGGTTAGGGTTAGGGTGAGTTTGAGGGTGAGGGTTAGGTTTAGGATTAGGATTAGGTTTAGGGATAGGGTGAGTGTTACAGTGAGGGTGAGGTTGAGGGTGAAGGTGAGGGTTAGTGTGTGGGTGAGGGTTAGGGTTAGGGTGAGGATTAGTTTTAGGCTTAGGGTTAAGGTTATGGTGAGGGTAAAGTTTAGGGTTAGGTTTAGTGTGAGGATGAGGGTTAGGGTTAATTTTAGGGTTAGGGTGAGGGTTACGGTTAGGGTTATGGTTAGGGTTAGGGTGAGGGTGAGGTATAGGTTGAGGGTTAGGGTTAGGATGAAGGTTAGGGATAGTGTTAGGTTAGGGTGAGGGTGAGGGTGAGTGTTAGGTTTAGGTTTAGAGTTAGGGTGAGGGTGAGGGTGAGGGTTAGGATTAGGGTTAGGGTTAGGGTTAGGTTGAGGGTTAGGCTGAGGGTTAGGGTTAGGGTTAGTGTCACCGTTAGGGTTAGGGTTAGGTTTAGGGTTAGTGTGAGGGTTAGTGTTAGATTTAATGTTAGCATAAGGTTTAGGCTGAGGGTTAGGGTTAGGGTTAGTGTGAGGGTTAGGTTTAGGGTTAGGGTAAGGATTAGTGTGAGGTTAAAGTTTAGGTTGAGGGTTACGTTGAGGGTGAGGGTTAGGGTCAGTGTGAGCGTTATGGTGAAGGTTAAGTTTAGGGTTAGGGTGAGGGTGAGGGTGTGGGTAAGTGTTAGGTAGAGTGTAAGGGTTAGGGTGAGTGTACTGGTGAGGCTGAGGATTAGGTTTAGCGTTAGGGTTAGGGTTAGGGTAAGGGTTAGTGTGAGGTTTTTTTTTTTTCACAGAGAAACAGAAATTATTTAAAATTTAAAAACAACAGTAAATTCTCAATATCATCAAGTGTCCAGATACTGTTGAAATTGTCTCGTTTCATGAATCATTTTTTTCCCAGTTCATTTGTGTTATTACCCCCTAATAATCTCTGTAGCCTGCCTTGGCTGATAAATTGCTTAAGTTGCTTTTGATCTACAAGTTTTCTGTGTGTTTGTTACTTGTTTATCATTTGAGAGCTGCTTACAATTCAATTAATGATTGTACCCTTCTGGTGGGGTTTAACATGTTCTTTTTTTTTTAATTGTATTTTATTTTATTTGAGAACATACTGTACAGAGGGGCTACAATTACATGGGCTGGATAATGCATACATTTCTTACCAAGCATTGCAGCCTCCTCCTTTGTTTACCATTCACTTCCCTTCCCCGCCTCCCCCCTCCCCCCACCCAATTTTACCCCCCTCCCCCCACCCAATTATACCCCCCTCCCCCCCACACCGAAATTGTAAAGCTGGTTTTGACATGACATTTTGTACTTCTCATTGTTGCAACAGGTGTGAGGTTTTGCCTTAAGCTTAAGGATATGGTGAGGATTGGGGTTAGGGTTAGGTTTATGGTGAGGTTTAGGCTGAGGGGAAGGCTTAGGGTTAGGGTTAGGGTGAGGTTTAGTGTTAGGTTTAGGGTTAGGGTTAGGGTGACGATAAGTGTTAGGGTGAAGGTTAGGGTGATTGTGTGGTTTATGGTTTGCATTAGGTTTAGAGTTAGGGTTAGGATGAATGTTAGGGTTATGTTTAGGGTTAGGGTTAAGGTGATGGTGAGGGTTGGGGTTAGGTTTAGTGTTAGGGTTAGTTTTAGGGTGAGGGCAAGGGTGAGGGTGAGGTTTAGGGTGAGGGTGAGGGTGAGGGTGAGGTTTTCATTTAAGTAAGTGTTAGGGTTAGGGTTAGGGTGAGGTGTAGGGTGAGGGTGTGGGTTGGGGTTAGGGTTAGGGTGAGGCTGAGGGTGAAGGTTAGTGTTAGGATGAGGATTAGGGTTAGGGTGAGGGTGAGGGTGAGGGTAAGTGTTAGGGTTAGGATTAGTGTGAGAGTTAGGGTTACGGTGAGGGTTAGGGTTAGGTTGAGGAGTAGGGTTAGGGTTACGGTGAGGGTTAGGGTTGGGTGATGTTTAGTGTGCGGGTGACGGTTAGGGTGAGGGTGAGTGTTCTGTTGAGAATTAGTGTTAGGGTTAGGGATTGGGTTAGTGTGAGGGTAAGTGTTACGGTGAGGGATAGGGTGAGGGTGAGGTTTAGGGTTAGGGTGAGTGTTAGGTATAGGGTTATGATGAGGGTGAGGGTTAGGGTGAGCCGTAGGTTTAGGGTTAGGGTTAGTTTGCGGGTTAGGGTGAGGGTAAGCGTTAGGGTGAGGTTAAGGGTGAGGGTGAGTTTTAGGGTTAGGGTGAGTGTAAGGTTTAGGATGAGGGTTAGGGTTAGGGTTAGTGATAGGGTAAGGATTAGTGTTAGTGTGAGAGTTAGGGTGACGGTTAGGATTAGTGTTAGTGTGAGGATAAGTGTTAGGGTGAGGGTTAGGGTGAGGGTGAGGGATAGGATTAAGTTTATTGTGAGGATAAGGGTTAGGGTGAGGGTTAGAGTAAGGGTGTGGTGTTGGGTTAGTGTTAGGGATAGGGTGAGCGTAAGGGTGAGGGTTAGGTTTAGGGTGAGGGTTATGTTTAGGTTTAGGGTGAGGGTGAGGGTGAGGTTCAGCATTAGGGTTAGGTTTAGGGTTAGGGTGAGGGTCGGTAGAGGGTTAGGGTTAGGATTAGTGTTAGGGTTAGGGTGAGGGCTAGGGTGAATGTGAGGTTTGGGTGAGGGTGAGGGTAAGTGTTTCAGTTATGTAAGTGTTAGGGTTAGTGTGAGGATTAGGGTGAGGGTGAGGGTTAACCTGAGGTTAGGTTTAGCCTGATGGTTAGGGTTAGGGTTAGGGTGAGGTTTAGGGTTAGGGTGATGGTTAGGGTGAGGGTGAGGCTGAGAGTTAGGATTAGGAATAGGGTTAGTGTTAGGGTCAGACTGAGGTGAGGGTCAGGGTGAGGGTGAAGGTTCGGGTTAGGGTTAGAGTTAGGGTGAGTGTTAAGCTTAGTGTGTGGGTTAGGGTTAGGTTTATGTTTAGGGTGAGGTTTAGGATTATATTTAGGGTTAGCATAAGGGTTAGGCTGAGGGTTAAGGTTAGGGTTAGTCTGAGGGTTAGGTGTAGGGTTAGGGTAAGTCTAACGTTTAGGGTGAGGGTTAGGATGAGTGTGAGGGTTAGGGTTAGGGTGAAGGTTAGGGTGAAGGTTAGGTTTACGGTTAGGGTTAGGGTGAAGTTTAGGGTGTGGGTTAGTGTAAGGGTGAGGGTTAGGGTGAGGGTTAGGATTAGGGTTAGCATTAAGTTTAGGGTGAGCATGAGGTTTAGGGTGAGGATTTGGGTTAAGGTTAAAGATAGGGTGAGGATTAGCTTTAGGGTTAGGTTTAGGGTGAGGGTTAGAAGGAGGGGTAGGCTTAGGGTTAGGGTGAAGGTTAGGTTTAGTGTGAGAGTTAGGGTTAGTGTTAGGTTGATGGTAAGGTTTAGTGTGAGGGTTAGGGTGAGTGTGAGGTTTAGGGTTAGCATTACGTTTAGCGTTAGGTTTAGGATGAGTGTTAGGGTTAGGTTTAGGGTTAGGATGAGGGTGAGGGTGAAGGTTAGAGTTAGGATGAGGGTAGGGGTTAGGGGTAGGGTGAGGGTTAGGGTTAGGGTTACTGTGAGGGTTAGGATTATGGTGAGGTTTAGGGTGAAGGTGAGGGTTAGGTTTAGCATTAGGGTAAGAGTTAGCTTTAGGGTGATGTTTAGTGTCCAGGTGAGGGTTAGGATGAGGGTGAGTGTTCTGCTGCGATTTAGGATTAGGGTTAGGGTCAGGGATAAGTTTATTGTGAGGGTAAGGGTTAGGGTGAGTGTTAGGGTGAGGGTCAAGTTTAGGGTTAGGGTGAGCATTAGGGTTAGGGTTAGGGTTATGTTTAGGGTGAGGGTTAGGGTGAGCGGTAGGTTTAGGTTTAGGGTTAGTTTGCGGGTTATGGTGAGGGTAAGGGTTAGGGTGAGGTTTAGGTTGAGGAAGAGGGTTAGGGTTAGGGTAAGTGTAAGGGTTAGGTTGAGAGTGAGTGTGAAGGTGAGGGTTAGGGTTAGCATTAGAGTTAGGGTGAGGGTGAGGGTTAAGGTGAGGTTTAGTTTGAGGATGAGGATTAGGGTTAGTGTGAGGGTTAGGGTGAGTGTTAGGGTGAGGGTTAGGTTTAGGGTTTGGGTTAGGGTGAGGGTGAGGTATAGGGTGAGGGTTAGTGTTAGGGTGAGGGTTAGGGATAGGGTTAGGGTTAGGGTTAGGGTTAGGGTTAGGGTGAGTGTGTGGGTGAGAGTTAGGATTAGCAATAGGTTTAGGGTTAGGGTTAGGCTGAGAGTGAGGGTCAGGGTTAGGGTGAGGGTTAGGGTTTGGGTGATGTTTAGGGTGAGGATGAGGGTTAGGGTGAGGATGAGTGTGAGTGTTAGGGTTAGGTTGAGGGTTAGGTTTAGGGTTAGGTTTAGGGTGAGGGTTAGGGTTAGATTTAGGGGTAAGGTGAATTTGAGCATGAGGGTTAGGTTTAGGTTTAGGCTTAGGGAGTAAGGTTATGGTGAGGGTAAGTGTTAGGGTGAGGTTTAGTGTGTGGATGAGGGTTAGGGTTATTATTAGGGCTAGGGTGAGGGTGAGGGTTAGGGTTAGGTATAGTGTTAGGGTGAGGGTGAGGTATAGGGTGAGGTTTAGGGTTAGTGTGAGGGGTAGGGATAGTGTTAGGTTAGGGTGAGGGTGAGGATGAGTGTTAGGTTTAGGTTTAGGTTTAGAGTTAGGGTGAGGGTGAGGGTGAGGGTGAGGGTGAGGGTTAGGATTAGTGTTAGGGTTAGGGTTCGGATGAGGGTTAGGCTGAGGGTTAGGGTTAGGGTTAGGGTTAGCATAGTGTTTAGGCTGAGGATTAGGGTTAGGCTTAGGGATAGGTTTAGGGTGAGGGTTAGGCTGACGGTAAGTGTTAGGGTGAGGTTTAGGTTGAGGTTGAGTATTAGGCTTAGCATCATTCTTAGGGTGAGATTTAGGTTTAGGTATAGCATTAGGGTTAGGGTTAGGATTAGGTGAGGATAAGGATTAGGGCTAAGGTGAGGGTGAGGTTTAGGGTTAGCATTAGGTTTAGGGTTAGGGTGAAGGTTAGGTTTAGTGTGAGAGTTAGGGTTAGGGTTAGGGTGATGCTAAGGGTTAGTGTGAGGGTTAGGGTGAGTGTGAGATTTAGGGTTAGCATTAGTTTTAGCATTAGGTTTAGGATGAGTGTTAGGGTTAAGTTTAGGGTTAGGGTGAGGGTGAGGGTTAGGATGAGGTTTAGGCTGAGGGTTAGGCTGAGGGTTAGGCTGAGGGTTAGCATAATGTTTAGGCTGAGGGTTAGGGTTAGGCTGTGGGATAGGGTTAGGGTGAGGGTTAGGCTGACGGTAAATGTTAGGGTGAGGTTTAGGGTGAGGTTTCCTATTAGGCTTAGCATCATTCTTAGGGTGAGGTTTAGGTTTAGGTATAGCATTAGGGTTAGGGTTAGCGTGAGGTTTAGGATTAGGGCTAAGGTGAGGGTGAGGTTTAGGGTTAGCATTAGGTTTATGGTTAGTGTTAGGGTTTGGGTTACAGTGAGGATTACCTTTCATGTGAGGTTTAGGTTTAGGATGAGGGTTAGGGTTGGTGAGAGGGTTAGGCTGAGGGTGAGGGTTAGGGTTAGCGTCAGCGTTAGGGTGAGGTTGAGGGTTAGGGTTATGTTAGGCTGAGGGTGAGGGTGAGGGTGAGGGTTAGGGTTGGTGTTAGTGTTAGTGTTAAAGTTAGGGTTAGGGTTAGGGTTAGGGTGAGGGTTAGAGTGAGGGTTAGAATGAGGGTGATGTTTAGGATAAGGGTGAGGGTAAGGGTTAGTGTGAGGGTTAAGGTGAGGGTGAGGGATAGGGTTAACATTAGGGTTAGGGTTAGGGTTAGGCTGAGCGATCAGGATAGGGTTAGGGTTAGGGTTAGGGTGAGGGTGAGGGTTATGGCGAGGCTGAGGGTGAGGTTGAGGGTTAGGGATAGGGTTAGGGTGAGGGTGAGGGTGTGGGTGAGGGTTAGGGTTAGGATTAGTGTTAGGGTTAGGGTTAAACTGAGGGTGAGCTTGAGGGTGAGGGATAGGGTTAGGTTTAGGTTTAGGGTGAGGGTTAGGGTTAGTGTGAGTGTTAGGATTAGGGTGAGGGTTAGGTTTACTGTTAGGGTGCTTGTTAGTGTGAGGTTTAGGGTTAGGGTTAGGTTTAGGTGAGGCTTAAGGTGAGGGTTAGGGTTAATTTTAGGGTTAGGTTGATGATGAGGGTTAGGGTGATGGTAAGAGTTAGGGTTAGGTTTTAGAGTTAGGGTTAGTTATAGGGTGAGGGTTAGGGTTAGGGTTAGGAAGAGGGTTAGGGTTAGTGTGAGGGTTAGAGTTAGGGTTAGGGTTAGGGTGAGGGTATGGATTAGGGTGAGGTTTAGTGTGAGGGTGAAGGTTAGTGTGAGGGTTTTTGTTAGGTTTAGTGTAAGGTTTATGGTTAGGTCTAATATGAGGTTGCGGGTTAGGGAGAGGGAGAGGGTGAGGGAGAGCGTGTCAGTTAGGTAAGGGTTAGGATTTGGGTCAGGGTGAGGATTAGGGTGAGGGTTAGGGATAGGATGAATTTTAGAGTTAGGCTGATGGTTAGGGTTAGTGTGAGGTTTAGGGTTAGGGTTAGGGTTAGAGTGAGGTTGAGGGTTCGGGTTTGCATTAGGGTTAGGGGGAGAGTTAGGGTGTTTTTGAGGGTTAGGGATAGGTTTAGGGTTAGTGTTAGGGTGAGGGTTAGGGTTAGGATTAGGTTTAGGATGAGGGTTAGGGTAAGGGGTACGGTTAGGGTTAGGGTGAATGTTAGGATTAGGTAGAGGGTTAGTGTAAGGGTAAGGGTTAGGGTTAGGGTGAGGTTAAGGATTAGGTTGAGGGTGAGGGTTAGTGTTAGGTTTAGGGTGATGTTGAGGGTGAGGGTTAGGGTGAGGGATAGGATGAGGGTTTTGTTTAGTGTTAGTGTTAGGGTTAGGGTGAGGTTTAATATTAGTTGTGAGGGTTAGGGTGAGGGTGAGGGTGAGAGTAAGGGTTTGGGTGAGGGTTAGGGTGAGTTTTAACGTTCCGGTTAGGGCTAGGGTGAGGCTAATGGTGAGGGTCAGGGTTAATGTTATGTTTAGGGTGAGGTTTAGGGTTAGGGTTAGGGTTAGGGTGAGGATTAGGGTGAGGGTGAGGGTTAGGATGAAGGTTAGGGTTAGAGTGAGTATTAGGGTTAGGGTTAGATTAAGGTTTAGGTTGAGGGTTAGGGTAAGGATTAGGGTTAGGGTAAGGGTGAGGATGAGGGTTAAAGTTAGGGTTAGGGTGAGATTTAGGGTTGGGATGAGGGTTAGGGTTTGGGTTAGGGTGAGGCTTAGGGTGAGGTTTCGGATGAGTGTGAGTGTTAGGGTGTGGGTGACGGTTAGGGTTAGGGTGAGGGCTAAGGTGACATTGAGGGTTAGGGTGAGGGTGAGAGTAAGGGTTAGGGTGAGTGTGAGGATTAGGGTTAGGGTTACCCTTAGGGTTATGGTGAGGGTATGGGTTAGGTTGAGGTTTAGGGTGAGGGTGAGTGTTAGGGTTAGTGTTATCCTTAGGGTTATGGTGAGGGTATGGGTTAGTGTGAGGTTTAGGGTGAGGGTGAGGGTTAGGGTTAGCGTTAGGTTTAAGGTGAGGGTTAGGGTTAGGGTTAGGCTGAGGGTTAGGGTTAGGTTGATGTTTAGGGTGAGGGTAAGTGTGAGGGTGAGGGTGAGGGTTAGGGAATAGGTGAGGGTTATGTTTAAGGTGAGGGTTAGGGTGACGGTGAGGGTTAGGGTGAGGGTGTTGAAAAGGGTTAGGTTAGGTTCAGGGTGAGGGTTAGGGTTAGGTTTAGGGTGAGGGTTTGAGTTAGTGTACGGGTTAGGGTTAGGGTTAGTGTGAGGAAAAGGGTTAGGGTGAGGATTAGGATGAGAGTAAGATTTAGGGTTAGGTTTAGCTTTAGGGTTAGGGTAAGTTTTAGGGTTAGGGTTCGGGTTAGGGTTAAGTTGAGGGTGAGGGTTAGAGTTAGGGTTCAGGTTAGGGTTAGGTTTGGGGTGAGTGTTAGGGTTACGGTTAGGGTGAGGGTGAGGGTGAGTTTTGGGTTTCGGGTGAGGGTTAGGGTGTGGGTGACGGTTAGTGATAGGGTTTAGAATTAGTGTATTAGGTTTAGGGTTAGGGTTAATGTTATGGAGAGGGTAAGGGTCAGGGTGAGGTTTAGGGTGAGGGTGAGAGTTAGGGTTAGCGTTAGGGTTACAGTGAGGGATAGGGTTCGGGTTAGGGTTAAGGTGAAGTTGAGGGTTAGGATTAGTGTTAGGATGAGGTTTAGGGTTAGGGTGAGGGTTAGGGATAGGGTTAGGGTTATGGTGAGGGTTAGGGTTAGGGTTACGTTTTGTGTTGGGTGAGTATGAGGGTAAGCTTTATGGTTAGGATTAGAGTTAGGGTTAGTGTTAGGCAGACGGTGAGGGTGAGGGTGAGGGTTAGGGTTAGGGTCAAGTTTAAGGATAGGGTTAGTGTGAGGGGTAGGGTTAGGGTTAGGGAGAGGGATAGGGTTAGGGTGAGGGATAGGGTGAGGGTTAGGGTCACGGGTAGGTTTAGGGTTAGGTTGAGGATTAGGGTTAGTGTGAGGGTTAGGGTTAGTGTTAGGGTGAGGGTAAGTGTTACTGTGAGTTTTAGGGTGTGGTTGACAGTTAGGGTTAGCTTTAGGTTTAGGGTGAGGTGAGGTTTCGGGTTTGCATTAGGGTTAGAGTGAGAGTTATGGTGAGGGTTAGGGTTAGGGTTAGGGTGAGGGTGAGGGTGAGGGTTAGGATTAGGGTGATGGTGAGGGTGAGGGTGAGGTTTAGGTTTAGGTTTAGGGTTAGGGTTAGGGTTAGATTTAGGGTGAGGGTGAGGGTGAGAGTTAGGATTAGGGTGAGGGTGAGAGTGAGGTTTAGGGTTAGGGTTAGTATCAGTTTGAGGGTTAGGGTTAATGTGAGGTTTAGGGTGAGGGTGAGGGTAAGGGTTAGTGTGATTGTTAGGGTGAGGGTTAAGTTTAGGATGAGGGCTAGAGGTAGGGTTAGGGTTAGGTTTAGCGTTAGGATTAGGCTGAGGGTGAGTGTGAGGGTGAGGGTGAAGTTGAGGTTTAGAGTTAGGGTTAGGGTGAGGGTGAGGGTGAGGGTTAGGTTTAGGGTTATGGTGAGTGTTAGATTTAGGTTGAGTGTTAGGGTTAGGGTTAGGTTTAGGGTGAGGGTGAGGGTGAGGGTTAGGGTGAGTGTAAGGTTGCAGGTGAGGATGAGGGTTAGGGTTAGGTTTAGGGTGAGGGTGAGGGTGAAGGTAATGGTTAGGTTGAGGGTGAGGGTTAGGGTTAGGGTTAGTGTTAGTTTGAGAGTTAGGGTTAATGTGAGGTTTAGGGTGAGGGTGTGGGTAAGGGTTAGTGTGAGGGTTAGGGTGAGGTTGAGGGTTCGGGTTAGGATCATGGTTAGCGTTAGGGTTCGTTTGAGGATTAGGGTGAGGTTTTGGGTTAGGGTGGCCGTTAGGTATAGGCTGAGTGTTAGGTTTAGGTTTAGGGTGAGGGTTAGAGTTAGTGTGATATTTAGGCTGAGGATGAGGCTGAGGGTGAGAGTTCGGGTTCTCTAACTGTTAGCTTTTGGGTGACGGTAAGGGTTAGGGTTAGGGTTAGGGTGAGGTTGAAGGTTAGGGTGAGGGTGAGGGGTAGGGTTAGGGTTAGGGTGATTTTTAGGTTTAGGGTTAGTGTTAGGTGAGGGTGAGGGTGAGGGTGAGGGTGAGGGTTAGGGTTATGTTTAGTGTTAAGTTTAGGGTGAGGGTTACGTTGAGGTTTAGGGTTAGGGTTATGGTGAGGGTAAGGTTTAGAATGAGGGTTAGATTGAGGGTGATGGTTAGGTTAGGGTTTGGGTGAGGGAACGGGTGAGGGTTAGGGTTAGGTTGGTGGTGATGGTTAGGGTGAGAATTTTGGTTAGTGTTAGGGTTAGGGTTAGTGTTAGTGTGAGGGTGATGGTTATGGTTAGGGTTAGTATTAGGGTGAGGTCTAGGGTGATGGTGAGGGTTAGGGTTAGTGTTAGGGTTAAGTATAGGGTGAGTATTAGTGTTATGATTTGGGTGAGGGTTAGGCTGAGTGGTAGGGTTAGGGTTAGGTTTAGTGTGAGGATTCGGATTAGGTTTAGGATTAAGGTGAGGTTTAGGGTAAGGGATAGCGTTAGGGTGAGGGTTAGGTTTAGGGTTACATTGAGGGTTAGGGTTAGGTTTAGGTTTAGGGTGAGGGTTAGTGTTAGGATAAGGGTGAGGATGAGGGTTAGGTTGAGGGGCAGGTTTAGGGATAGGGTAAGGGTTAGGGTTAGGGTGAGGATTAGGGTAAAGTTTAGGGTTAGGGTGAGGGTGAGGGTGACGGTTAGGGAGAGGGGTAATGTTAGGGTTCGGGTGAGGTTTAAGGTGAGTGTGAGGGTTAGGGTTAGGTTGAGGGTTAGGGTTAGGGTGAGGGTTAGGGTTAGAGTTAGGGGTGGGTTGAGTTTGAGGGTGAGGGTTAGGTTTAGGATTAGGATTAGGGTTAGTGTTAGGGTTAGCTTAAGTGTGTGGGTGAGGGTTAGGTTTAGGGTTAGAATTAGGTTTAGGCTTAGGGTTAAGGTTATGTTGAGGGTAAGTGTTAGGGTGAGGTTTAGTGTGTGGATGAGTGTTAGGGCTATTGTTAGGGTTAGGGTGAGGGTTAGGGTGAGGGTTAGGGATAGTTTTAGGTTAGGGTGAGGGTGAGGGTGAGTGTTAGGTTTAGGTTTAGATTTAGAGTTAGGGTGAGGTTGAGGGTGAGGGTTAGGGTTAGAATTAGGGTTAGGGTTAGGGTTAGGATGAGGGTTAAGTTTAGGGTTAGGATGAGGTTTAGGGTTAGGGTGAGGGTTAGGGATAGGGTTAGGGTTATTGTGAGGGTTAGGGTTAGGGTTACGGTTTGAGTTAGGGTGAGTATGAGGGTGAGCTTTAGGGTTAGGATTAGGGTTATGGTTAGTGGTAGGCAGATTGTGAGTGTGAGGGTTAGGGTTAGGGTGAGGTTTAGGGTTAGGTTTAGGGTAAGGGTTAGGGTTAGGGTTAGGGAGAGGGATAGGGTTAGGGTGAGGGTTAGGGTCACAGGTAGGTTTAGGTTTAGGTTGAGGGTTAGGGTTAGTGTGAGGGTTAGGGTTAGAATTAGGATGAGGATAAGGGTTACTGTGAGGTTTAGGGTGAGGGTGACAGTTAGGGTTAGCTTTTGGTTTAGGGTGAGGTGAGGTTTCGGGTTTGCATTAGGGTTAGGGTGAGGGTTATGGTGAGGGTTAAGGTTAGGGTTAGGGTGAGGGTGAGGGTGAGGGTTAGGTTTAGGGTTATGTTGAGTGTTAGGTTTAGGATGAGGGTAAGGGTTAGGGTTAGGATTAGGGTGAGGGTGAGGGTGAGGGTGAGGGTGAGGGTTAGGGTTAGGGTGAGGGTGCGGGTGAGGGTTAGGGTTAGGTTAAGGGTGAGGTTGAGAGTGAGGTTTAGGTTTAGGTTAAGTTTACGGTTAGGGTAATGTTTAGGGTTAGGGTTATCGTGAGGGTGAGGGTGATGGTTAGGGTTAGGGTTAGTGTTAGGTTTTGTGTTAGGATTAATGTGAGGTTTAGGGTGAGGGTGAGGGTAAGGCTTAGTTTGAGGGTTAGGGTGAGAGTTAGGGTTAGGGTGAGGGATAGAGGTAGGGTTAGGGTTTGGTTTAGGGTTAGGATTAGGCTGAGGGTGAGGTTGAGGGTGAGGGTGAAGGTGAAGTTTAGAGTTAGGGTTAGGGTGAGGGTGAGGGTGATGGTTAGGTTTAGGGTTATGGTGAGTGTTAGGTTTAGGTTGAGGTTTAGGGTTAGGGGTAGGTTTAGGGTGAGGGTGAGGGTAAGGGTGAGGATCAGGGTTAGGTTTAGGGTGAGGGTGAGGGTGAAGGTTAGGGTTAGGGTGAGGGTGAGGGTTAGGGTTAGGGTTAGAGTTAGGGTTAGGGTTAGTCTGAGTATTAGGGTGAAGTTTTGGGTTAGGGTGACCTTAGGTATAGGTTAAGTGTTACGTTTAGGGTTAGGGTGTGGGTTAGGTTTAGTGTGATGTTTAGGGTGAGGGTGAGGCTAAGGGTGAGGGTTCCGTTTCTCATGAGGGTTAACGTTTGTGTGACAGTTAGGGTTAGGGTGCGGGTTAGTGTGAGGTTGAAGGTTAGGGTGAGGGTGAGGTGTAGGGATAGTTTGAGGTTTAGGTTTAGGGTTATTGTTAGGTGAGGGTTATAGGGAGTGTTAGGGTTAGGGTTAGGGTTAAGTTTAGGGTGAGGGTTATGGTGAGGGTTAGGGTTAGTGTTAGGGTGAGGGTAAGGTTTAGAGTGAGGGTTAGAGTGAGGGTGAGGGTTAGGGTTAGGGTTTGGGTGAGGGAAAGGGTGACGGTTAAGGTTAGGGTGAGGGTGATGGTTAGGGCGAGAGTTTTGGTTAGTCTTAGGGTTAGGGTTAGTGTGAGTGTTAGTGTGAGGGTGATGGTTAGGGTTAGGGTTAGTATTAGGGTGAGGTCTATGGTGATGGTGAGTGTTAGGGTTAGGGTTAGGGATAGGGTGAGGATTAGTGTTACGATTTGGGTGAGAGTTAGGCTGAGCGGTAGTGTTAGGGTTAGGTTTAGTGTGAGGATTTGGGTTAGGCTTAGGGTTAGGGTTAAGGTGAGGGTAAGGGTTAGGGTTAGATTTAGCATTAGGGATAGGGTGAGGGTTAGGGTGTGGGTAAGGGTCTGCGTAAGGTTTAGGGTGAGGGTGAGGGGTAGAGTTAGGGTTAGGAAGAAGGTTAGTGTTAGGGTGAGGTTTTGCGTTAGTTTGAGGGTTAGGGTGAAGGTGAATTTGAGGTTGAGAGTTAGGGTGAGGGTGATGGTGACGGTAAGGTTTAGGGATAGCAAATGGGTTAGGGTTAGGGTGAGGGTTAGGGTTAGGGTTAGGGTGAGGGTGAGGGTGAGGGTGAGGCTTAGGGTTAGGGTTAGTTTAGGATTAGAGTTAGGTTTAGGGTAAAGGTTAGGGTTAGGGTGAGGTTTAGCTTTAGGGTTAGGGTTAGGGTTAGTTTTAAGGTGAGGGTTAGTGTTAGGATTAGGGTGAGGATGAGTGTTAGTTTGAAGGGCAGGGTTAGAGAGAGGGAAAGGGTTAGGGTTAGGGTTAGGGTTAGGGTGAGTATGAGGGATAATTTTAGGGTGAGGGTTAGTGTGAGGGTTAGTGTGACGTTTAGGTTTAGGGTTAGGGTAAGGGTTAGGTTTAGGGTGAGCGATAGTTTTACATTTAGGAATAGGTTGAAGTTAATGCTGAGGGTTATGGTTAGGTTTAGTGTGAGGATAAGGGTTAGGGTGAGGATTAGGGTGAGGATGAGGGTTAGGGTTAGCATAAGTTTTAGTGTGAGAGTTAGGGTTAGGGTTAAGTTTAGGGTAAGGGTTAGGTTTAGGGTAAGGATTAGGGTTTGGCAGGTTAGGGTTAGGGTTAGGGTTAGGGTGATGTTTAGGCTTAGGGTTAGAGTTAGGTTGAGGGTTAGGGCTAAGTTTAGGGTTAAGGTAAGGTTTAGGGTTAGTGTGAGGTTTAGGGTTAGGGTGATGTTTCGGGTGATGGTGAGGGTTAGGGTGAGTGTGAATTTGAGAGTGAGGGTTAGGGTGAGGTTGAGGGTGAGAGGGATGGTGACGGTGAGGATTAGTGTTAGGTTTAGGTTTAGAGTGAGGGTAAGAGTTAGGGTTAGGATTAGGGTTAGGGTAAGGGTTAGGCTGAGGGTGAGGGAGAGGGTGCGGTTGAGGGTGAGGATTTTGGATAGGTAAGCGTTAGGATTAGGTTTAGGGTGAGGATTAGGGTGACGTGAGGGTTAGGGTTAGGTTGAGGGTTAGGGTTAGGGTGAGGGTTAGGGTGTGAGGTAGGGTTAGGGTTAGGATGAGGATTATGTTGAGGGTGAGGAATAGGGTTTTGGTGAGTGTAAGGGTTAGGGTTATGGTGAGAGTGAGGGTGAGGGTAAGGGTAAGGGTTAGGGTCAGGGTTAGGGTGAGGGTGAGGTTTAGGGGTAGCATTAGAGTTAGGGTTAGGGTAAGGTTGAGTGTTAGGATTAGGGTTAGGGTTAGGGTTAGGGTGCAGGTTAGGGTTAGGGTTACACTGAGAGTGAGGTTCAGAGTTAGGGATAGGATTAGGTTTAGGGTTAGGGTGAGGCTGAGGGTGAGGGTTAGAGTGAGGATTAAGTTTAGGGTTAGGTTTAGGTGAGGGCTAGGATGAGGGTGATATTTTTGGTTAGGAAAGGTTTAGGGTTAGGTTTAGGGTGAGGATTAGGGTGAGGGTGAGGTTTAAGGTGAAGTTTAGTGTTAGGGTTTGGGATAGGGTGAGGGTTACGGTGAGGGTTGGGTTGTGGGTAAGTGTTAGCGTGAGGGTTAGAATGAGGGTGAGGGTTAGGGTTAGGGTGAGGGTAAGGGTTATTGTGAGGGTTAGGGTGAGGGTGACGTTTATGGTTAGCATTTGGGTTAGGGTGAGGGTTAGGATGAGCGATAGGGATAGGGTTAGGGTTAGGGTTAGGGTGAGAGTGAGGGTTAGGGTGAGGATGAGGGTGAGTTTGAGGGTTAGGGTTAGGGTTAGGGAGACGGGGAGGGTGTGGATGAGGCTTAGCGTTAGGATTAGTGTTAGGGTTAGGGTTTGGCTGAAGATGAGCTTGAGGGTGAGGGTGAGTGTTAGGTTTAGGTTTAGGGTGAGGGTTAGTGTTAGTGTGAAGGTTAGGGTTACGGTTAGGGTGACTGTAAGTGTGAGGTTTAGGATTAGGGTTAGGTTTAGGTGAGGGTTAATGGTAATGTTAATGTTAGGTTGAGGGTGAGGGTTAATGTGACAATGAGAGTTAGGTTTGGGTTTAGGATAGGGTTAGTTATAGGGTGAGGCTTTGGTTGAGGGGTAGGGTTAGTGTTAGGATGAGGGTTAGGGTTAGTATGAGGGTTAGAGTTAGGGTTAGGGTTAGGGTGAGGGTAAGGATTGGTGTGAGGTTTAGGGTGAGGGTGAGGGTTAGGGTTAGCTTTCGGCTTAAGGTGAGGGTGAGGTTTAGGGTTTCCATTAGGGTTAGGTTGAGGGTTAGGGTGAGGTTTAGGTTTGTGTATAGTGTGAGGGTGCGGGTGAGGGTTAGGGTTAGGGTTATGGTAAGGGTTAAGATTAGGGTGAGGGTTAGGTTTAGGGTTAGGGGGAGAGTGAGGGTGAGGGTTAGGGTTAGGGTGATGGTGAGGGTGAGGTTGAGGCTTAGGTTTAGGTTTAGTGTGAGGGTGAGGGTTAGTGTGAGGGTTATTGTTAAGTTTAGTGTAAGGTTTACGTTGATGTCTAATGTGAGGTTGCGGGTTAGGGAGATGGAGAGGGTGAGGGAGAGCGTTTCAGTTAGGTAAGGGTTAGGATTAGGGTTAGGGTGAGGGTCAGGGATAGGATGAAGTTTATGGTTGGGGTGATGGTTACAGTTAGTGTGAGGTTTAGGTTTAGGGTTAGGGTTAGGTTGAGGTTTAGGGTTCGGGTTTGCATTAGGGTTAGGGTGAGGGTTAGGGTGTATTTGAGGGATAGGGATAGGGTTAGGGTTAGTGTTAGGGTGAGGGTTAGGGTTAGGGTTAGGTTTAGGATGAGGGTTAGGGTAAGGGGTAGGGTTAGGGTGAGGGTGAATGTTAGGATTAGGGTGAGGGTTCGGGTAAGTGTAAGTGTTAGGGTTAGGGTGAGGTTAAGGATTAGGGTGAGGGTGAGGGTCAATGTTAGGTTTGGGGTGATGGTGAGGGTGAGGGTTAGGGTAAGGTTTAGCCTTAGTTTGAGGGATACGATGAGGGTTTTGTTTAGTGTTAGTGTTAGGGTTATGGTGAGGTTTAGGTTTAGTGTGAGGTTTAGGGTGAGGGTGAGGGTGAGTGTATGGGTTTTGGTGAGGGTTAGGCTGAGGGTTAAAGTTCGGGTTAGGGCAAAGGTGAGGGTTATGTTGAGGGTTAAAGTTAATGTTATGTTTAGGGAGAGGGTTAGGGTTAGGGTTATGGTGAGGGCGATGGTGAGAGTGAGCGTTAGGGTGAGGATGAGTGTGAGGATGAGGGTTTCGGTTAGGTAAGGATTAGGGTTAGGGTTAGGGTGAAGGCGAGGGTTAAGATGAATTTTAGGGTTAGGGTGAGTATTAGGGTTAGGGTTAGGGATAGGGTGAGCCTTAGGGTGAAGGGTAGGTTTAGGGTTAGTGTGAGGGTTATGGTTAGTGTGAGGGTTAGGGTTAGAGTTAGGGTGAGGGTAAGGGTTAGGGTGAGCTTTAGGGTGAGGGGGACTGTTAGGGTTAGCTTTATGTTTAGGGTGAGGGTGAGGATTTGGTTTTGCATTAGGGTTAGGGTGAGGGTTATGGAGAGGGTTAGGGTTAGGTTTAGCGTGAGGGTGAGGGTGAGGGTTAGGGTTATTGTGAGTGTTAGGGTTAGGGTTAGGGTGAGGGTGAGGGTTAGGGTTAGGGTGAGTGTGAGGGTGAGGGTGAGGTTGTGGGTTAGGTTTAGGTGTAGGGTGAGGGTGAGGGTGAGGTTTAGGGTGAGGGTGAGGGTTGGAGTTAATGTGAGGTTTATGGTGAGGGTGAGGGTAAGGGTGAGGGTGAGTGTGACGGTTAGGTTTAGGGGTAGGGGTAGATGTAGGTGTAGTGTTAGGTTTAGGGTTAGTATTAGGGTTAGGGTTAGGATTAGGGTGAGGGTGAGGGTGAGGGTGAGGGTGAAGGTGAGGTTTAGAGTTAGGGTTAGGTTTAGAGGTATAGTTAGGTTGAACGCTAGGATGAGGGTTAGGGTTAACGTGAGGCTGAGGTTGAGAATATGATTAAGACTCACCCTAGCTTTCATGGCTATGGTTAGGGTGAGGGTTAGGGGGACGGGTAGATTTAGTGTTAGATTTAGGGTGAGGGTTAGGTTTAGTGTGAGAATTAGGGTTATGGTTAGGATTAGGGTGATGTTAAGTTTAGAGTGAGGGTTAGGGTGAGAGTGAGGGTTAGGGTGATGTTTAAGGTGAAGGTGAAATTTAGGGAGAGTGAGAGGTTTCAGGTGACGGTGAGGGTTAGGGTGTGGGTGAGGGTGAGGGTTAGGGTGAGCGTAAGTGTTAGGGTGAGGGTCAGGTTTAGGGTGAGAGTTAGGGTTCAGGGTAGAGGAATTGTTAGGGTGTAGGTGAGGGTTAGGGTAAGGGTGAGGCTTAGGGTGACCATGAGTGTTAGGGTTCAGGTGAGGATTAGGGTTAGGGTTAGTGTTTGGGTTGGGGTTAGGGTTAGGGTTAGGGTGAGTGTTAGGGTGAGAGATAGGGTTAGGGTTAGTATGAGGGTTAGGCTTAGTGTGAGGGTTTCGGGTTAGGGTTAGGGTGAGTGTGAGGATAAGGCTTAGGGTGAGGGTTAGGGTGAGACTGAGGTTTAGGGTTACCCTTAGGGTTAGGGTGAAGTTTAAGGTGGGGGTTAGCGTGAGGGTTAGGGTTAGGGCTAGGGTTGGGTGAGGGTTAGGGTGAGCGAAAGGTTTAGGGTGAGGGTTAGTTTGAGGCTGAGGGATAGGGTTATGGTGAGGGTAAGGATTAGGGAAACGGTTAGGGTGAGGTTGAGGATTAGGGTTAGCATTAGTGTTAGGGTGAGGGTGAGGGTTAGGGTGAGAGTGAGGGGTAGGCTGAGGGGTAGGGTTAGAATTAGGGTCAGGGTTAGGGTGAGGGTGAGGGTTAGGGTTAGCATTAGGGTTAGGGTTAGGTTTAGGGTGAGTGTTAGGGTTAGGGTTAGGGTAAGGTTGAGGGTAAGGTTTAGCATTAGGGTTAGGGTTAGGGTTAGGTTGCAGGTTAGGGTTAGGGTTAGAGTGAGGGTGAGGGTCCGGGTTAGGGTTAGGTTTAGGATTAGGTTTATGGTGAGGCTGAGGGTGAGGGTGAGCGTGAAGGTGAGGGTTAAGTTTACCATTAGGTTTAGGGTGAGGTCTAGGGTTAGGGGGAGGGCTAGGGTGAAAGTTAGGGTGAAGGTGAGGTTTTCGGTTAGGAAAGGGTTAGGGTTAGTTTTAGGGTGAGGAATAGGGTGAGGGTGAGGTTTATGGTGAGAGTTAGGGTTAGGGTGAGGGTTAGGGTTAGGGTGAGGGTGATGTTTAGGGTGAGGGTGAGGGTGAGAGTGGGGGTTCGGCTGAGGGTGTGGGTTAGGGTATTTGTGAGGGTTAGGGTGAGGGTGAGGGTGAGAGTGAGGGTTAGGATGTTGGTGAGGTTTCATTTTAGTGTGAGGTTTAGGGTGAGTGTTATGGTTAGGGTTAGGGTGAGAGATAGGTTTATTGTGAGGGTTAGAGTTATACTTTGTGTAAGGATAAGGGTTAGGTTGAGGATTAGGGTGAGAGTGAGGGTTAGGGTTAGATTAAGGGTTAGGGTTAGGGTAAGGGTTAGGGATAGGGTTAGGGTTGGGGTGAGTGTGAGGGTTAAAGGTAGTGTTAGGGTGAGGGTTAGGGTTGGGGTGAGGGATAGATTTAGGGTTAGGGTGAGGGTGAAGGTGAGGTTTCGGGTGAGTGTGAGTGTTAGGGTGTGGGTGACGGTTAGGTTTAGGGTGAGGGTTAAGGTGACGGTGAGGTTTAGGGTGAGGGTGAGGGTTAGGGTTAAGGTGAGCGGTAGGGTGATGGTTAGGGTTAGGGTGAGTGTGAGGATTAGGTTTAGGGTTACCCTTAGGGTTATGGTGAGGGTATGGGTTAGAGTGAGGTTTAGCGTGAGGGTGTGGGTTAGGGTTAGCGTTAGGGTTAAGGTAAGAGTTAGGGTGAGGTTTAGGGTTAGGGTGAGAGTGAGGGTTAAGGTTAGGGTTAGGGTGATGTTTAGGATTAGGGTGTGGGTTAGGTTTACGATTAGGGTTCGAGTTAGGGTGAGTGTGAGGGTGAGTGTTAGGGTTAGGATTAGGGTTAGGGTTATTGTTAGGCTGAGGGTGAGGGTGAGGGTTAGTGTTAATGTAATGTTTAGGGTTAGGGTTTGGTTGAGGGTTAGGGTTAGGGTTAGGAGGAGGGTTAAGGTGAGAATTATGGTTAGGTTTAGGGTGAGGGTTAGGTTTAGTGTAACGGTTAGGTTTAGTGTGAGAGTAAGCGTTAGGGTGAAGGTTAGGGTGAGGGTGAGTGGGAGGGTGACGGAGAGGGTTAGGGTTAGGGTTAGGTTTAGGTTGAGGGTAAGAGTTAGGGTTAGGATTAGTGTTAGGGTCAGGGTTAGGCTGAGGGTGAGTGAGAGTGTGAGGTTAATTGTGAGGGTTGCGGTTACATAAGGGTTAGGGTTAGGTTTAGGTTGAGGATTAGGGTGAGGGTGAAGGTTAGGGTTAGGTTGAGCGTTAGGGTTAGGGTTATGGTTAGGGTGAGAGGTAGGGTTAGGGTGAGGATGAGGGTTATGCTTTTTGTGAGGTTTATGTTTAGGGTTAGGGTTAGTGTGAGGATAAGGGTTAGGGTGAGGGTTAGGTTGAGACTGAGGGTTAGGGTTAACGTTGGGGTTAGGGTGAAGGTTAGGCTAGGGGTTAGGGTGAGGGTTAGGGTTCCGGTTAGGTTTGGGTGAGGGTTAGGGTGAGAGTGAGGGTGAGGGTAAGGGTAAGTGTTAGGGTCAGTGTCAGGGTTAGGGTGAGGGTGAGGGTTAGGGTTAGGATTAGGTTTAGGGTTAGGGTAAGGTTGAGTGTTAGGGTTAGGTTTAGGGTTAGGGTGCAGGTTAGGGTTAGGGTTACAGTGAGGGTGCGGGTCAGGGTTAGGGTTAGGATTAGGTTTAGTGTTATTGTGAGGCTGAGGGTGAGGCTGAGGGTGAGGGTGAGTGTGATGTTTAAGGTTAGGGTTAGGTTTAGGGTGAGGGCTAGGTTCAGGGTGAAATTTTTGGTTAGGGTTAGGTTTAGGGTGAGGATTAGGGTGAGCGTGAGGTTTAAGGTGAGGGAAAGTTTTATGGTGAGGGTTAGGGTTAGGTTTAGGGTGAGGGTTAGGGTTACGGTGATGTTTAGGGTGAGGGTGCAGGTGAGAGTGAGGGTTCGGGTGAGGGTTAGGGTTAGGGTGAGGGTTAGGGTTTGGGTTAGGGTTAGGTTGAGAGTAAGGGTTAGGATGACAGTTGGGGTGAGGGTGAAGGTTAGGGTTAGGTTTAGGCTGAGGATGAGGGTTAAGGTGAGGGTTAAGTTTAGGGTCAGGGTGAGTGTTAGGGTGAGGTTTAGGGTTAAGTTTAGGGTTCGGGTTAGGGTAAAAGTTAGGGTTAGGGTGAGTGTTAGGGTGAGTGGTAAGCTTAGGGTTAGGATGAGTGTTAGGCCTATTGTGAAGGTCATGGTTACGGTAAGGGTTAGTGTGAGGATAAGGGTTAGGGTGATGGTTAGGGTGAGACTGAGGGTTAGGGTTAGCCTTAGGGTTATGGGGCAGGTTAGGGTGGGGTTTAGGGTGAAGGTTAGGGTTAGGGTTAGGGTTGGATGAGGGTTAGGGTGAGTGTAAGGTTTACGGTGAGGGTTAGGTTGAGGTTGAGGGATAGGGTTATGGTGAAGGTAAGGGTTAGAGCGACGGTTGGGGTGAGGTTGATGGTTAGGATTAGCATTAATGTTAGTGAGAGGGTGAGGATTAGGGTGAGTGTGAGGGTTAGGCTGAGGGATAGGATTAGGGTTAGGGTTAGATTTAGGGTTAGGGTGAGTGTAAGGGTTAGGGATAGAGTGAGGGTGAGGGTTAGGGTAAGGGTTATGGTCAGGGTTATGGTGAGGGTGAGGGTTAGGGTTAGCATTAGGGTTAGGATTAGGTTTAGGTTGAGTGTTATGGTTAGGGTTAGGGTGAGGTTGAGGGTTAGGGTAAGCATTAGGGTTAGGGTTAGGCTTAGGGTGCAGGTTAGGGTTAGGTTTAGAGTGAGCGTGAGGGGCAGGGTTAGGGATAGGATTAGGTTTAGGGTTAGGGTGAGACTGAGAGTGAGGGTGAGGGTGAGGGTGAGCATGAGGGTGAGGGTTAAGTTTAGCGTTAGGTTTAGTGTGAGGGCTAGGTTGAGGGTGAGGTTTTCGGTTAGGAATGGTTTAGGATTAGGTTTAGGGTGAGGGTCAGATTTAAGTTGAGGGTTAGGTTTAGGGTGCGGGTTAGGGTTAGGGTTAAGTTGAGGGTTTGCGTTAGGGTGATGTTTAGGGTGAGGGTGAGGGTGAGAGTGAGGATTCGGTTGAGGGTGTGGCTTAGGTTGTTGGTGAGGGTTAGGGTGAGAGTGAAGGTTAGGGTGAGGGTTAGAGTTAGGGTGTTGGTGAGGGTTAGGGTTAGGGTGAGTGTTAGGTTGAAGGTGAGGGTTAGGGTGAGAGTGAGGGTTAGGTTTAGGGTTAGGATTAGGGTGAGGGTTAGGGTTAGGGTGAGGGTGAGGGTTATGGTTAGGGTTAGGGTGAGGATTTGGTTTAGTGTGAGGGTTAGGGTTAGGGTTAGTGTAAGGATTAAGGGTTAGTTTGAGGATTAGGGTGAGAGTGAGGGTTAAGGTTATATTAAGGGTTAGGGTGAGGGTTAGGTTAAGGGTTAGGGTTAGGGTTAGGGTGAGTGTGAGGTTTAAAGTTAGGGTTAGGGTGAGGGTTAGTGTCGGTGAGAGGGTTAGGGTTAGGGTTACGGTGAGGCTGAGGGTGAGGGTGAGGGTGAGTGTGAGTGTTAGGGTGTGGGTCATGGTTAGGTTTAGGGTGAGGGATAAGGTGACGGTGAGGGTAAGGGTGAGGGTGAGTGTTATGGTTAGGGTGAGGGTGAGGGTTAGGGTTAGGTTTAGGGTGATGTTTAGGGTTAGGGTGTGGGTTAGGGATAGGTTTATGGTTAGGTTGAGGGTTAGGTTTATGCTTAGGGTTCGAGTTAAGGTGAGTGTGAGGGTGAGTGTTAGGGTTAGGATTAGTTTTAGGGGTAGTGTTAGGCTTAGGGTGCGGGTAAAGGGTTAGGGTTAGGGTGAGGGTGAAGGATACGGTTAGTGTTGGGGTTAGGGTGAGCGTTTGGATGAGGGTTTGTTTTAGGGTTAGGGTGAGGGTTATGGTTAGGGTTGAGTTTAGGGTTAGAATTAGGATGAGGTGTAGGGTAAGGGTTAGTGTTAGTGTGAGGAAAAGGGATATGGTGAGGGTTAGGGTGAGGGTGAGGAATAGGGTTAGTGTAAGGGTTAGGGTGAATGTTTGGGTGAGCGTTAGGTTTAGGTTTAGGGTTAGGGTTAGAGTTAGGATGAGGCTAAGTGTTCAGGTGAGATTTAGGTTGTGGTTGAGTATTAAGGTCAGCATTAGTCTTAGGGTGAGGATTAGGTTTAGGTATAGCATTAGGGTTAGGGTTAGGGTTCCGGTGTGGGTTAGGATGAGTGTTAAGGTGAGGGTGTGTTTTAGGGTTAGCATTAGGTTTAGGGTTAGGATTAGTGTGAGGGTGAGGGTGAGGGTTAGGGTTAGGATTAGATGTAGGGTTAGGGTGAGGCTGCGGTTGAGGATGAGTTTGAAGGTGAGGGTTAGGGTTTGGCTTAGGCTTATGGTTAGGGTGAGGGCTAGGGTGAGGGCGAGGGTTAGGGTGAGGGTTAGGGTGAGGGTGCGGTTTTTTGTTAGGAAAGGGTTAGGGTTAGGTTTAGGGTGAGGATTAGGCTGAGGGTGAGGTTGAAGGTGAGGTTTAGGGTTAAGGTGAGGGTTAGGGTTAGCGTTAGGCTGAGCGTTAGGGTTTGGGTGATGTTTAGGGTGATGTTTAGGGTGAGGGTGGGGGTGAAGGTGAAGGTTAGGGTGTAGGTGAGGGTTAGGGTGAGGGTGAGGGTTAGGGTGATGGTGAGGGTTAGGTTTAGGGTTAGTGTGAGGAAAAGGCTTAGGGTGAGGATTAGGATGAGAGTAAGTGTTAGGGTTAGGGTTAGAGTTAGGGTTAGGGTGAGGTATAGGGTTAGAGTTCGGGTTAGGGTTCACTTGAGGGTAAGGGTTAGAGTTAGGGTTAGGGTTAGGGTTGGGGTGAGGGTTAGGGTTATGGTTAGGGTGAGGGTGAGGGTGAGGGTTCAGGTGAGGGTTAGGGTGTGGGTTAGGGTTAAGGTTATGGTGAGAGTAAGGGTTAGGGTGAGGTTTAGGGTGAGGGTTAGGGTTAGGTTTAGGGTTAGGGTTAGTGGTAGTGTTAGGATGAGTGTTAGGATGAGGGTTCGGTTTAGGGTTAGTGTGAGGGTTAGGGTTAAGGTTAATGTTAGGGTTAGGGTTTGGTTAGGGTGAAGGTTAGTTTTAGGTTTAGGATAAGGTTTAGGCTGATGGTTAGGTTTAGGGTTAGTGTGGGGGTTATGTTTAGCGTTAGGTTACGGTGTGGGCTAGGGTGAGGGTGAGGGTTAGGTTGAGGGTTTAGTTTAGGTAAGGATTAAGGTTAGGTTAGGGTGAGGATTAGTGTGAGATTGAGGGTTAAGTTGAGGGTTAGGGTTAGGTTGAGCCTTAGGGTTATGATTAGGGTGAGGGTTAATGTTAGGGTGATGTTTAGGGTTAGGGTGAGGGTGAAGGTTCCGGTGAGGGTGAGGGTTAGGATTAGGGTTAGTGTGAGGGTTAGGGTTAGGTTTAGGGTTAGAGTTAGGGTGAACGTGAGGGTTAGGGTGAGGGGTAGGTTTAGGGTAACGTTGAGGGTGAGGGTTAGGTTTAGTGTGCGGGTTATGGTTAGGGTTAGGGTGAGGTTGAGTGTTAGGTTGAGGGTTAAGGTTAGGTTAAGGGTGAGGATGAGGATGAAGGTGATGGTTAGGGCTACGTTTAGGGTTAGGGTGAGGCTTAGGTTTAGGATCAGTGTGAGGGTGAGTGTTACGGTTAGGATTAATTTTAGGGTGAGGGTGAGGGTTAGGTTTAGGATTAGGCTTAGGGTGAGGGTGAGGGTGAGGGTTAGGGATAGGGTGAGGGTTAGGATTATGGTTAGGGTTAGGGTGAGGGTTAGGGTTAGGGTTAGGTTTAGGATGAACGTTAGGCTGAGGATTAGGGTAAGCGTTAGTATGAGGTTAGTTTTAGCGTTGGATTAGGGTGAGGGTGAGGGTTTACTTTAGGTAAGGGTTAGGGTAAGTTTAGGGTGAGGATTAGGATGAGGTTGAGGGCTGAGGTGAGGGTTAGGGTTAGGGTGAGTGTTAGGGTTAGGATTAAGGTGAGGGTTATTGTTAGGTTGAGGGTGAGGGTGAAGTTTCAGGTGAGGGGAGGGGTTAGGTTTAGGGTTAGCGTGAGGTTTATGGTTAGGGTTAAGTTTAGGGTGATGGTGAGGGTTAGGGTGAGTGTGAGGTTGATGGTATGTGTGAGGTTTAAGGTTAGGGTGAGGGTTAGGGATAGGCTTAGGGTTAGGGTGAGGGTGAGTATTAGGGTGAGAGTGAGAGTTCGGGTGAGGGGGAAGGGGAGGGGGAGGGTTATGGTTAGTGTTCGGGATAGAGTTAGGGTGTGTGGGTGTGGGTTAGGTTTTGGATTAGGGTTACGGTGAGGGTTAGGCTTAATATTAGGGTTAGGGTTAGGGTGAGGGATAGGGTTAGGATTAGTTTTAGGATGAGGGTTAGGCTGTGGGGTAGGGTTAGTGTTAGGGTGAGGGTTAGGGTTAGTGTGAGATTTAGGGTTAAGATTAGGGTCAGGGTTAGTTAGGGTGAGGGTAAGGGTTAGTGTGAGGGTTAGGATGAGGGTGAGGTTTAGGGTTAGGGATAGGTTTAGGCTGAGGTTAGGGTGAGGGCTAGGGTTAGTGTGAGGGTTAGGATTAGGGTTAGGGATAGGGTGAGGGTTATGTTTAGGTTTAGGTTTAGGGTTAGGGTGAGTCTTAGACTGAGGGGTAGGGTTAGTGTTACGGTTAGGGAGAGGGTTCGGGTTAGTGTGAGGGTTAGGGTTAGGTTTAGGTGAAGGTGAGGGTAAGGGTTAGGGTGAGGGTTAGGGTGAGGATGAGGGTTAGGATTAGAGTTAGGGTTAGGATTAGGGTTAGGGTGAGGTTGAGGTTTAGTATTAGGGTGAGGGTTAGGGTTATTGTTAGGGTTAGGGTGCGGGTAAGGTTGAGGGTTAGGGTTAGGTTAGGGTTAGGTTTAGGCTGAGGGTGAGGGTGAGGGTGAGGTTGATGGTTAGTGTTAGGGTGAGGGTGAGGGTGAGGGCTAGGGTGAGGGTGCGGGTTAGAGTGAGGGTTAGTGTGAGGGTTTCTTTTACATCAGGGTTAGGGTTAGGGTGAGGATTAGAGTGAGAGTGAGGGTGAGGATTTCGTTTACATCTGGGTTAGGGTTAAGCTGTGGTTAGGGTGAGGGTGAGGGTTAGGGTTAGAGTTAGGGTGTGGGTTAAGCTTAGGGTGATGTTTAGGGTGAGGCTGAGGGTTATTGTGAGAGTTAGGGTGAGGTTTAGGTTTAGTGTTAGGATTAGGGATAGGTTGAGGGTGAGGTTTAGGGTTAGACTTAGGGTTATGGGGAGGGTTAAATTGAGGGTCAGGGTTAGGGTTAGTGCTAGGGTTAGGGTTAGGATGCAAGTTAGGTTGAGGTTTATGGGTAGGGTTACAGTGAGGTTTAGAGTGAGGGTGAGGGGAAGGGGGAGAGTTTGGTTTAGGGTTAGAGTTAGGTTGAGGGTGAGGGTTAGGATTAGGTTTAGCACTAGGTTTGTGCTTAGGGTGAGTGTGAGGTTGAGGGTGAGGTTTAGGGTTAGGTTGAGGGTTAGGGTTAGGTTTAGCGTGAAGGTTAGGGTTATGGTTAGGGTTAGGATGAGCATTAGGCTGAGGGTTAGAGTTAGGGTTAGTGTGAGGGTTTGGGTTAGGGTTTGATTAGGTTGAAGGTTAGTTTTAGCTTTAGGGTTAGGATAAAGTTCAGACAGAGGATTAGGGTTAGGGTTACTGTGAGGGTTAGGTTTAGGGTTAGGGTTAGGGGGTGGGCTAGGTTGAGGGTGAGGTTTAGGGTGAGGGTTTAGTTTAGGTAAGGGTTAAGGTTAGGTTAGGGTGAGGATTAGGGTGAGGTTGAGGGTTAAGGTGAGGATTAGGGTTAGTGTGAGGGTTAGGATTACTGTGAGGGTTAGGGTTAAGGTTAGGGTGAGGGTGAGGGTAAGGGTTAGGGTGAGGTTTAGGGTGAGGGTGAGGGTTAGGATTAGAGTTACGGTTAGGATTAGGGTGATGGTAAGGATGAATGGTTAGTGTTAGTGTGAGGATTAGGGTTGGGTTGAGGGTGAGGGTGAGGGTTAGGGTTAGGTTTAGGGTTAGGTTTAGGCTGAGGGTGAGGTTGAGTGTGAGGTTGATGTTTAGGATTAAGGTTAGGGTGAAGGTGATGGTTAGGGTGAGGGTAGGGTTAGTATGAGGTTTACGGTGAGGGTTTCATTTACCTCAGGGTTAGGTTTAACCTGAGGTTAGGTTTAGGGTTAGGGTTAGGGTTAGGGTTAGGGTGAAGTTTAGGGTTAGGGTGATGTTTAGGGTGAGGGTGAGGGTTAGGGTGAGGGTGAGGGTTAGTGTAAGGGTGAGGGTGAGGTTTAGGTTTGGGAACAGGGTTACGGTTAGGGTTAGGCTGAAGGTGAGGGTGAGGGTGATGGTGAGGGTGAGGGTGAGTGTTTGGGTTAGGGTTAGGGTTAGGGTTAAGGTGAGAGTTACAGGTACTGTGAGGCTAATTGTTAGGTTTAGGGTTAGGGGAAGGGGAAGGGTTAGAGTGAGGTTTAGTGTGAGTGTGAGTTTTAGGGTTAGGGTTAAGATTAGGGTGAGGGCTAGGGTGAGGGTGAGGGTTAGTATGAGGGTTAGGGTGAGGGTTTTTTTTTTTTAATTTTTTTTTGGGTCCGGTCATGGGGCCTGAACTCTGGGCGTGGGCGCTGTCCCTCAGCTCTTCTGCTCAAGGCTAGCGCTCTACCACTTGAGCCACAGTGCCACTTCCGGCTTTTTTCTTTTTGCTTATGTGGTGCTGAGGAATCGAACCCAGGGCCTCAGGCATGCAAGGCAAGCGCTCTACCACTGAGCCACCTTCCCAGCCCAGGGTGAGGGTTTCTTTTAGCCAAGGTTTAGTGTTATGATGAGGATTAACGTGAGGGTGAGGGTTAGGTTGAGGTTTAGGGTTAGGGTGAGGGTTAGAGCAAGGGTTAGGGTGAGGGTTAGGGTTTGGTTGATGTTTAACGTGACGGTGAGGATTAGAGCGAGGATGAGGGTTCGGGTGAGGGTAAGGGTTCGAGTGAGGGTGAGAGTTAGGATGTGGGTGAGCATTAGTGTTAGGTTGAGTGTTAGCATTAGGTTTAGGGTTAGTGTGAGGGTGAGGGTAAGGGCTAGGGTTAGGATTAGGTTGACGGTTAAGATTAGGGTTAGGGTTAGTATGAGTGTTAGGGTGAAGGGTAGGGTTAGGGTTAGGATGAGGGTTAGGGTGAGGGTGAGAGTGAAGGTTTAGTTTAGGTAAGGGTTAAGGAAAGGTTAGGTTGAGGATTAGGGTGAGGTTGAGGGTTAAGGTTAGGGTTAGGATTAGGTTGAGTGTTAGGGTTACTGTGAGGTTTAGGGTTACACTTAGGGTGAGGGTGAGGGTATGGTTTAGGATGAGGGTTATGGTGAGGGTGAGGGTTAGGATTAGAGTTATGGTTAGGATTAGGGTGAGGGTGAGAGTGAGGGTTAGTGTTAGGGTGAGGGTTAGGTTTGGGGTGAGGGTTAGGGTTAGGGTTAGGGTTGGGGTGAGGGTGAGGGTGAGGGTTAGGGTTAGGCTTAGGGTTAGGTTTAGGCTGAGGGTGAGTTTGAGGGTGAGGTTGAGGGTTATATTTAGGGTTAGGGTGAGGGTGAGGGCTAGGGTGAGGGTGAGGTTTAGTGTGAGGTTGAGGGTGAGCGTTTCGTTTACGTCAGGGTTAGAGTTAAGATGAGGTTAGGGTTAGGGTAAGGTTTAGCGTTAGGGTTAGGGTGAGGTTTATTATTAGGGTGATGTTTAGGGTGAGGGTGAAAGTTAGGGTGAGGGTGAGGGTTAGTGTAAGTTTGAGGGAGAGTGTTAGGATTGGGAATAGGGTTAGGGTTAGGGTTAGGCTAAAGGTGAGGTTGATGGTGAGGGTGAGGCTGAGGTTTAGGTTTAGGGTTAGTGTTAGGCTTAGGGTTAGGGTGAGGGTAAGGGTTAGAGTGAGGTTTAGGGTGAGGGTGAGGGTTAGGGTTAGGGTTAGGATTAGGGTGATGGTTAGGGTGAGGGTGAGGGTTAGTGTGAGTTTCAGATTGAGAGTTTCTTTTAGCCAAGCGTTAGGGTTATGTTGAGGAATAGGGTGAGGTTTATGATTAGGCTTTGGATTAGGGTTAGGTGAAGGTTATGGCTAGGGTTAGGTTGAGTGTTAGGGTTTGGGTGATGTTTAGAGTTAGGGTGAGGGTTAAGGTGAGGGTGAGGGTTAGGGTGTGGGTGAGAATTAGGGTTAGATTGAGTGTTAGTGTTAGGTTTAGGTTTAGTGTGAGGTTGAGGGTTAGGGGTAGTTTTAGGGTTAGGTTGAGGGTTTGGATTAGGGTTAGGGTTAGTGTGAGGTTTAGGGTGAAGGGTAGGGTTATGGTTAGGGTGAGGGTTAGGGTGAGGGTGAGGGTGAGGGTGAGGGTGTGGGTGAGGGTTAGGCGTAGGTGTAGGGTTAGGGTGAGTTTAAGGGTTAGGTTTAGGTTGAGGAATAGTGTTAGGGTTAGGGTTAGGGTGAGTGTTAGGTTGTGGGTTAGGGTTCCGCTGGGGGTGAGGTTTAGGTTGTTGGTGAGGGTTAGGTTTAGGGTGAGGATTAGGGTTATAGTGAGGTTTATGGTGAGGGTAAGGGTTAGGGTGAGGTTTAGTGTGAGGGTTATGGTGAGGGTTAGGGTGAGGGTGAGGTATAGTTTTTGGGTTAGGGTTAAGGTGAGGGTTAGGGATATGTTTAGGTTTAGTGTTAGGTTGAGTGTGAGGGTTAGGGTTAGTATTAGAGTTAGCCTGAGGGTGAGGGTGAGGGTTAGGTTTAGTGTGAGTTTTATGGGTAGGGTTTGGGTTAGGGTGAAGGTTAGGGTTAGGGTTCGGGTTAGGATGAGCATTAGTCTGAGGGTTAGAGTTAGGGTTAGGTTGAGGGTTAGGGTTAACCTGATATTTATTGTGAGATTATCGTTTAGGTTGAGGGTGAGTGTTCGGGTGAGCATGATGGTTAGGATGAGGGTGAGGGTTAGGGATACAGTTAAGGTTAGGGAGAGGGGTAGGGTGAGCATGAGGGTTAGGATTAGGGTTAGGATTAGGGTTAGAGTGAGGATGAGGGTGAGGGTTAGGGTGTGGGTATGTGTTATGGTTAGGGTTAGGTTTAGGGCTAGGGTGAGGGTTAGTGTGAGGGTGAGGGATTCGTTCACGTTAGTCTTAGGGTTAGGGTGAGGATTAGGTTAAGGGTGAGGGTTAATCTGAGGTTAGGTTAGGGTGTGGGTTATGGTTAGGGTGATGTTTATGGTGAGGGTGAGTGTTCAGTGAGGGTGAGGGTGAGGGTGTGGGTTAATGTTAGAGTTAGGTTTAGGTTGAGGGTTAGGAATAGGAATAGGGTTAGGGTTAGGGTTAGGGTTAGGGTTCGGGTTAGGGTTCGGGTTAGGTTTAGGGTGAGGGGTAGGATGAGGGTGAGGGTTAGTGTGAGGGTTAGGGTGAGGGTTCCTTTTAGGTCAGGGTTAGGTTTATGGTGAGGATTAGTGTGAGAGTGAGGGTTAGGTTTAGGGTGAGGGTTAAGGTTAGGGTTACCATGAGGGTGAGGGTTTGGGGGATGTTTAGGGTGAGGGTGAGGGTTAAGGTGAGGGTGAAGGTTAGGGTGTGGTTGAGGATTAGGTTTAGGGTTTGGGTTAGGGTAATGGTGAGTGTAAGGTATAGGGTGAGGTTTATTGTGAGGATGAAGTTTAGGTTTAGTGTTAGGGTTAGGGTGAGGTTTTGGGTGAGCATTAGGTTTTGGTTTAGGGTTAGGGTGAGGGTGTGGTATAGGGTGAGTGTTAGTGTTAGGGTGAGGGATAGGTATATGGTTAGGGTGAGGTTGAGGGTTAGGGTTAGAGTTAGGGTGAGGGTTAGGGTTAGGATTAGGGTAAGGATTAGGTTTTGGCTGAGTTTGAGGGTGACTGTAAGAGTGAGGGTTAGGTTTAGGGTGAGGGTTAGGGCTAGGGTTAGGGTTAGGGTAAGGGTGAGGGTTAGGGTTAGGGTGAGGGTATGGGTAAATGTTAGGGTGAGGGTTAGGGCGAGAGTGAGGGTTAGGGTTAGGGTCAGGTTAAGGGTTAGGTTGAGGGTGAGGGTTAGGTTGAGGGTTAGGGTGAGGGTGAGGCTTAGGGTTAGCATTAGGGTTAGGGTGAGGGTGAGGGTTAGGGTGAGGGTTAGGGTTAAGGTTAGGGATAGGGTAAGGATTAGGGTTAGGGTTAGGTTTAGGGTGAGGTTTAGGATGAGGGGTAGGGTTAGGGATAGAGTGATTTTTAGGTTTATTTTGAGGATTATGGTTAGGGTGAGGTTTAGTTTTACTGTGAGGTTTAGGTTTAGGGTTAGGGTTAAGATGAGTGTTAGGGTTATGTTGAGGGTGAGGGTGAGGGATAGGGCTAGGTTTAGGGTTAGTGTGAGTGTTATTGTTAGCGTGAGGGTTAGGTTTAGGGTGAGGGTTAGTGTTAAAGTAAGGGTTAGGGTGAGGGTTAGGGTTAGGGTTAGGGTGAATGTTAGGGTGATGGTGAGGGTTAGGGTGAGGGTGACTGTTAGGTTTAGAGTTAGGGTTAGGCTGAGTGTTAGGGTTAGTGTTAGGGTTAGGGTGAGAGTTAGGGTGAGGTGTCGGGATACGGTTAGACTGATGGTTAGAGTTAGTGTGAAGGTTAGGGGTAGGGTTAGGTTTAGTGTTAGGATAATGTTTAGGGTGAGGGTTAGTTTGAGGGTGAGGGTTAGAGTGAGCGTTACGGTTAGGTTCAGTTTGAAGTTTAGGGTTAAGGTGATGTTTAGGGTGATGTTGAGTGTTAGTGTGAGTGTGAGGGTGAGGGTGAGGCTGAGGAGGAGGGTTAGGGTGAGGTTAAGGTTAGTTTAGGATTAGGGTTAGAGTTAGGGTTGGGCTGAGGGTGAGGGGGAAAGTGAGGGTTTGGGTTAGGGTTAGGGCTAGGGTGAGGGTTAGGGTTAGTGTGTGGGTTAGTGTGATGGTGAGGGTCAGCGTGAAGGTGAGGGTTAGAATGATGGTGAGGGTGAGGTTGAGGGTTAGGGTTAGGATTAGGGTTAGGGTGAGTTTTAGGGTTAGGGCTAGGGTTAGAGTTATTGTTAGAGTTAAGGTTAGGATGACGGTGAGGGTTATTGTTAGGGTTAGGGTTAGGGTGAGGGTGAGGGTGGGCTTGAGGGTTAGGGTTAGGCTTAGGGTTATGGTTAGGGTAAGGCTGATGGGGATGGGAGGTTGAGGGTGTGTGTTAGGGTTAATTTTAGGGTTAAGGTGAGGGCTTGGGTGAGGGTTAGGGTTAGGCTGAGGGTGAGGGTGAGGGTTTTGGTTAGGTAAAGTTTAGGGTTAGGGTGAGGATTTGGGTGAGGATGAGGATTAAGCTGAGGTTAGGTTTAGGGTGAGGGTTAGGCTGAGGGTGAGGGTTAGGGTTAGCATTAGGGTTAGGTTTAGGATTAGCTTGAGTGTTAAGGTTAGGGTTAGGGTTAGGGTTAGGGCTAGGGTGTAGGTTAGGGTTAGGTGAGTCTGAGGCTGAGGCTGAGGCTGAGGGTGAAGGTGAGGAGGAGGGAGAGGATTAAGGTTAGGGTTAGGTTTAGGGTGAGGACTAATGTGAGGGTGATGTTTTTGTTTAGGAAAAGTTTAGGGTTAAGTTTAGGGTGAGGATTAGGGTGAGGGTGAGGTTTAAGGTGAGGGTTAGGGTTAGGGTCATTGTTAGGGTTAGGGTTAGGGTGAGGGTGAGGGTTAGGTTGATGTTTAGGGTGACGGTGAAAGTGAGACTGAGGGTTCGGGTGAGGGTTAGGGTTAGGGTGAGGGTTAAGTTTAGGATTAGGTTTAGGTTTAGGGTGAGGGTAAGGCTTATGATGACAGTTAGGGTGAGGGTGAGGGTTAGGGTTAGGGTTAGGGTTAGGGTGAGGGTTGGGGTGAGGGTTAGGTTTAGGGTTAGGGTGAGGGTTAGGGTGAGGGATAGGGTTATGGTGAGGGTAAGGGTTAATCTAAAGGTTAGGTTGAGAGTGAGCATTTGTGTTAGCATCAGGGTTGGGTTGAGGGTTAGGGTTAGGGTTAGGCTGAGGGGTAGTTTTCGGGTTATGGTGAGGGTTAGGGTTAGGGTTATGGTGAGGGTAAGAGTTAGGATGACAGCTAGGGTGAGGGTCAGGATTAGGGTTAGGGTTAGGTTGAGGGTGAGGGTTAGGGTGAGGGTTAGGGTTAGGGTTAGGGTGAGGGTTAGGGTGAAGTTTAGGGTTAGGGTTAGGGTTTGGGGTAGGATGAGGTTTAGGGGGATGGGAAGGGGTAGGGTGAGGGTTACGGAGAGGGTGAGGGTAAAGTTTAATCTAAGGGTTAGTTTGAGAGTGAGCATTTGTGTTAGCATCATGGTTGGGTTGTGGGTTAGGGTTAGGGTTAGTTTGAGGGGTAGTTTTAGGGTTAGGGTGAAGGTTTTGGTTAGCGTTAAGGTGAGGTTAAGGGTTTGGCTGAGAGTGAGGGTGAGGGTTAGGGTTAGTCTTAGGGTGAGGGTGAATGTTAGGGGTAGGGATAGGGTGAGTGTGAGAGTGAGGATTAGGTTTAGGATTAGGGTTAGGGTTAGGGTTAGGGTTAGGCTGAGGTTTAGGCTGACGGGTAGGGTTACAGTTAGGGTGAGGGTTAGGTTTAGTGGGAGTGTTAGGGTTAGGTTTATGGTTAGGGTTAGGGTGAGGGTTCAGGTGAGAGTTCGGGTTAAGGTGTGGGTGAGGGTTAGGGTTAGTGTGAGGACTAGCTTTAGGGTTACGGTTATTGTTAGGGTTAGGATTAGGGTGAGGGTAAGGGTTAGGGTTAGTTTTATGGTTAGGGTGAGGATTCGGGTTAGTGTGCGGGTTAGGGTTAGGGTTAGATGAAGGATCGGGTAAGGGTTAGTGTGAGGGTTAGGGTGAGGGTGAGTATTATGATTAGGTTAAGGACTAGGGTTAGGCTGAGGGTGAGGGTGAGGTTGAGGTTTATGATTAGGGTTAGGGTGAGGGTTAGGTTTAGGGTGATGTTTAGGGTGAGGGTGAGGGTTAGGGTGAGGGTGAGGGTTCGGTTGAGGGTGAGGATTAGGGTGTGGATGAGGGTTAGCATGAGGGTGAGGGTTACAGTTAGGTTTAGGGTGTTGGTTAGGGTTAGGTTTTGGATTAGGGTGAGGTTTAGGGTGAGGGGTAGGGTCAGGGTTGGGGTGAGGTTTAGGGTTAGTGTGAGGTTTAAGGTTAGGTTTAGGGTAAGTGTGAGGATAAGGGTTAGTGTGAGGGATAGGGTTATTGTTAGGGTTAGGGTGAGGGTTATGATTAGGGTTATGGTGAGGGTTATGGTTAGGCTAAGGTTTAGGGTTGGGGATAGGGTAAGGGTGAGTGTGAGTTTGATGTTTAGAGGTAGATTTAGGGTGAAGTTGAGGGTTCGGTTTAGGATTAGGGTTAGGGTTAGGGTTAGGGTGAGGGTGAGGGTTAGGTTTAGGATTAGGGTTAGGGTTAGGCTTAAGGTGAGGGTGAGGTTGAGTGTTAGGGAGAGGATTAGGGTTAGGTTTAAGGTTAGGTTAAGGGTGAGGGTTAGGTTGAGGTGAGGGTTCGTGTTTGGGTTAGGGTTAGGTTGATGGTGAGGGTTAGGGTGAGGGTGAGGTTTAGGTTTAGTGTTAGCTTTAGGGTGAGGGTTAGGATCAGGGTTAGGATTAGGGTGAGGGTTAAGGTGAGGGTTAGGGTGAGGGTGAGGGTGAGGGGTAAGGTTAGGTTTAGAGTTAGGGTGATGGTGAGGGTGAGGGTGAGGGTTAGGTTTGGGGTGAGGTTTAGTGTTAATGTTAGTGTTAGTGTTAGTGTGAGGGATAGGGTTAGGGTTAGGGTTAGGATGAGGGTTAGGCTGTGGGGTAGGGTTAGCTTTAGGGTGAGGGTTAGGGTTAGTGTGAGATTTAGGGTTAAGTTTAGGGTCAGGGTTAGGATTAGGTTAGGGGTGAGGGCTAGGTTGAGGGTGAGGGGTAGGGTGAGTGGTAGGGTTAATGTTAGGGTGAGGGTGAGGGTTAGGTTTAGTGTGAGGGTTAGGGTTAGTGTGAGTTTGAGGGTTAGGGTTAGGGTGAGGGTTAGGGTTAGGGTTAGGGATAGGGTGAGGGTGAGCGTTACGATTATGTTGAGGGTTAGGATGAGGGTAGGGTTAGGGTAAGGGTGAGGGTGAGGCTTAGGTTTAGTGTGAGGGTTAGGGTTAGTGTAAGGTTAAGGGTTAGGGTGAGGTTTAGGGTAACAGTGAGGCTTAGGGTTAGGGTGAGTTTGAGGGTGAGGGTGAGGTTTAGGGTTAGGTTTAGCGTTATGTTTAGGGTTAAGGTGAGGGCGAGCCGTAGGGTGAGAGTGAGGGTTCGGGTGAGGGTTTGCGTGAAGGGGGAGGTTTATGGTTACGGTTCGGGTTAGAGTTAGGGTGAGGCTGTGGGTGAGGGTTAGGTTTAGGATTAGGGTTAGTGTTAGGATTAGGCTGAGGGTGAGTGTGAGGGTGATGGTGAGGGTTAGGTTTTGGGTGAGGGTTCAGGTTAATGTTAGGGTTAGGGTTAGGTTGAGGGATAGGATTAGGGTTAGGGTTAGGATGAGGAATACACTATGGGGTAGGGTTAGGATTAGGGTGAGGGTTAGGGTTAGTTTGAGTTTTAGGGTTAAGGTTAGGGTCAGTGATAGGATTAGGTTAGGGGTAAGGGTTAGGGTGAGGGTTAGGATGAGGGTGAGGTTTAAGTTTAGGGATAGGGTTAGGATGAGGTTAGGGTGAGGGCTAGGGTGAGTGTGTGGGTTAGGGTTAGGGTTAGGGATAGGGTGAGGATTAGGTTTAGGATTAGGGTTAGGGTTAGGGTGAGTCTTAGGCTGAGGGGAAGGTTTAGGGATAGGGTGAGGGTTAGGTTTAGTGTGAGGGTTAGGGTTTGGGGTAGGGTTAGGGTGAGGGCTAGGATGAGTTTGAGGGTTAGGGTTTTATTTAGGGATAGGGTAAGGATTAGCGTTAGGGTTAGTGTTAGGTTGAGGTTTAGGCTGATGTGTAGGGTTACAGTTAGGGTGAGGGTTAGGTTTAGTGGGAGTGTTAGGGTTAGGTTTAGGGTTAGGGTTAGGCTGAGGTTTCGGGTGAGCGTTCGGGTTAATGTGTGGGTGAGGGTTAGGGTTAGTGAGAGGACTAAGTTTAGGTTTAGGGTTACTGTTAGGGTTATGTTTAGGGTGAGGGTAAGGGTTAGGGTTAGTGGTATGGTTAGGGTGAGGGTTCGGGTTAGTGTGAGGGTTAGGATTAGGTTTAGGAGAAGTTGAGGGTAAGGGTTAGGGTGAGGGTTAGGGTGAGGGTGAGGGTTAGGATTAGAGTTAGTGTTAGGATTAGGGTTAGGGTGAGGGTGAGGTTGAGGTTCAGTGTTAGGGTGAGGGTTAGGTTTATTGTTAGGGTTAGGTTGCGGGTGAGGGTGAGGGTGAGGGTGAGGGTTAGGGTTGGGGTAGGGTTAGGTTTGACTGAGGGTGAGGGTGAGAGTGAGGGTGAGGGTTAAGTTTAGGGTTAGGTTTAGGGTGAGGGCTAGGGTGAGGGTGATATTTTTGGTTAGGAAAGGTTTATTGTTAGGTTTAGTGTGAGGATTTGGGTGAGGGTGAGGTTTAAGGTGAGGGTTAGGGTTAGGGTGAGGGTTAGGGTTAGGGTTAGCGTGAGGTTTAGGGTTAGGGTGATGTTTAGGGTGAGGGTGAAGTTGAGAGTGAGGGTTCAGGTGAGGGTTAGGGTTAGGGTGAGGGTTAGGGTTAGGGTTAGGGTTAGGGTTAGGGTGAGGATAAGGTTTAGGATGACAGGGTGAGGGTGAGGGGTAGGGTTAGGTTTGGGTTAGGGTGATGTTTATGTTGAGGGTGAGGGAAAGAGTGAGGATTCGGTTGAGGGTGTAGCTTAGGGTGTTGGTGAGGGTTAGGGTGAGAGTGAGGGTTCGGATGAGGGTGAGAGTTAGTGTGTTGGTGAGGGTTAGGGTGAGGGTGAGTGTTAGGGTTAAGTTTAGGATTAGGATGAGGGTTAGGGTTAGGGTTAGGGTGAGGGTTAGGGTGAGGGTTATGGTTAGGGATAGGGTGAGGATTAGGGTTAGTGTGAGGGTTAGGGTTAGGGTTGGTGTAAGGATAATGTTTAGGTTGAGGATTAGGGTGAGAGTGAGGGTTAAGGTTAGATTAAGGGTTAGGGTGAGGGTTTGGCTAAGGGTTAGGTTTAGGGTTAGGGTGAGTGTGAGGGTTAAAGTTAGGGTTAGGGTGAGTGTTAGGGTTGGGGTGAGGGTTAGGGTTAGGGTTAGGGTGAGGGTTTGGGTGAGTGTGAGTTTTAGGGTGTCTGTGACGGTTAGGGTTAGATTGAGGGATAAGGTGACGGTGAGGGTTAGGGTGAGGGTGAGGGTTAGGGTTAGGGTGAGTTATAGGCTGAGGGTTAGGGTTAGGGTGAGTGTGAGGATTAGGGTTAGGGTTACCCTTAGGGTTATGGTGAGGGTATGGGTTAGGGTGAGGTTTAGGTTGAGGTTGAGGCTTAGGGTTAGCGTTAGGGTTAAGGTGAGAGTTAGGGTGAGGGTTAGGGTTAGGGTGAGGGTGAGGGTTAGGGTTAGGGTTAGGGTGATGTTTATGGTTAGAGTGTGGGTTAGGGATAGGTTTATGGTTAGGGGGAGGTTTAGGTTTATGGTTAGGGTTCCAGTTAGGGTGAGTGTGAGGGTGAGTGTTAGGATTAGGATTAGGTTTAGGGTTAGTGATAGGCTGAGGGTGAGGGTGAGGGTGAGGGTTAGGGTTAGGGTTAGGGTAATGTTTAGGTTTAGGTTTAGGTTGAGAGTTAGGGTTAGGGTTAGGATTAGGATTAGGGTGAGGATTATGGTTAGGGTTAGGGTGTGGGTTAGGGATAGGTTTATGGTTAGGTTTAGCATTAGGTTTACCATTAGGGTTAGAGTGAGGGTGAGGTTGAGGATTAGGGTTAGGATTAGGTTTAGGGTTAGGGTGAGGCTGAGGTTGAGGATATGTTTGAGGGTGAGGGTGAGAGTGAGGGTTAGCTTTAGGCTTAAGGTGAGGGCTATGGTGAGGGCGAGCGTTAGGTTGAGGGTTAGTGTGAGGGTGCAGCTTTCGGTTAGTAAAGGTTTAGGGTTAGGTTTAGGGTGAGGATTAGGCTGAGGGTGAGGTTGAAGGTGAGGGTTAGGGTTAAGGTGAGGGTTAGGGTTAGGGTTAGGGTTAGGTTGATGTTTAGGGTGAGGGTGAGGGTGAGGGCTGTGGTTAGGGTAATGTTTAGCCTTAGGGTTAGGTTGGGGGTTAGGTTTAGAGTTAGGATGAGGGTTAGGGTGAGGATTATGGCTAGGGTTAGTGTGTGGGTTAGGTTTAGTGTGACCGTTAGGGTTAGGGTGAGGGTAAGCGTTAGGGTGAGGGTTAGGATGAAGGTGCGGGATAGGGTTAGTGTTAGGGTTAGGGTGAGCGGTTGGATGAGGGTTAGGTGTAGGGTAAAGGTGTGGGTTAGTGTTAGGGTTCAGTTCAGTGTTAGCGTTAGGGTGAGGTGTAGGGTTAGGGTTAGGGTTAGTGTGAGGATAAGGGAATGTTGAGGGTTAGGGTGAGGGATAGGGTTAGTGTAAGGTTTAGGGTGAGTGTTTGTGTGAGGGTTAGGTTTAGTTTTAGGGTGACGTGAGGGTTAGCATGAGGGTAAGTTTTAGGGTGAGGTTTAGTATGAGGTTGAGTATTAGGGTTAGCATTAGTGTTAGGGTGAGGGTTAGGGTTAGGTATAGCATTAGAGTTAGGGTGAGGTTTAGGATTAGGGTAAAAGTGAGGGAGTGGTTTAGGGTTAGCATTAGGTTTACGGTTAGGTTTAGAGTGAGGGTGAGGGTGAGGAATAGGGTTAGGATTAGGTTTAGGTTTAGGGTGAGGCTGAGGTTTAGGGTGAGGGTGAGTGTTAGGGTTAGGCTTAGGGTGAGAGCTACGGTGAGGGCTAGGGTGAGGGCGAGGGTTAGGGTGAGAGTTAGGGTTGGGGTGAATGTTAGGATTACGGTTAGGGTGAGGGTGAGGGTGACGGTGAAGGTGAGGGTTAGGGTGTGAGTTAGGGTTAAGGTTATGGTGAGGGTAAGGGTTAGGGTGAGTTTTAGTTTGAGGGTTAGGGTTAGGGTGAGGATTATGGTGATGTTGAGTGTTAAGGTGACAGTGAGGGTTAGGGTGAGGGTGAGGTTTAGGTTTAGTGTTAGCATTAGGGTGAGGGTTAGGGTCAGTGTTAGGATTAGGGTGAGGGTTAAAGTGAGGGTTAGGGTTCGGGTTAGGTTTAGGGTTAGTATGAGGATTAGGGTTTGGGTTAGGTTTATAGTGAAGGTAAGGGTTAAGGTGAGGGTTAGGCTTAAAGGGTAGGTTTAGGGTAAGGGTGAGGGAGAGTGTGAGGGTAAGGGTTAGGGTGAGGGTTAGGGTGTGGGTGAGGCTTAGGGTTAGCATTAGTGTTAGGGTTAGGGTTAGAGTGAGTGTGAGGTTTAGGGTTAGGGTTAGGGTGAGGGTGAGGGTTAGGGTGAGGGTGAGGTTTAGGTTTAGGTTTAGGGTTATGGTTAGGATTAGTGTAAGGGTGAGGGCTAGTGTGAGGGTGAGGGTTAGGGTTTGGGTTAGGGTGAGGGTAAGGGTTAGGGTGAGGGGTAGGGTGAGGTGTAGTTTTAGGGTTAGGGTGAGGGTTAGGGTTAGCGTGAGGTTTATGGTGAGGGTTAGGGCTAGGGTTAGGGTGTGGGTTAAGGTTAGGGTGATGTTTAGGCTGAGGCTGATGGTTAGGGTGATAGCTAGGGTGAGGTTTAGGGTTAGTGTTAGGATTAGGGTTAGGGTGAGGGTGAGGTTTAGGGTTAGAATTAGGGTTAGGAGAGGTTTAAATTGAGGGTCAGGTTTAGGGTTATCGTTAAATTTAGGGTTAGAATGAGCGTTAGGTTGAGGTTTAGGGTTAGGGTTAGGGTTAGGTTTAGGATGAGCGTTAGGCTGAGGGTTAGGGTTAGGCTCAGGGTTAGGGTTAGGGTTAGTGTGAGGGTTAGGATTAGGGTTAGGGTTAGGTTGTGGACTGTGGTGAGGGTGAGGGTTAGGGTGATGGTTAGGATTACGGTTAGGGTTAGGGTCAGGTATAGGTTGAGTTTTAGGATTAGAGTAAGGACTTGGGTTGGGCTGAGGGTGAGGGTGATGTTGAGGGTGAGGGTTAGGGTTAGAGTGAAGGTTAGAGTGAGTGTGAGGGGGAGGGGGAGAGCTTGGTTTGGGGTTAGAGTTAGGTTGAGGGTGAGGGTTAGGTTTAGGGTTAGCACTAGGTTTAGGCTGAGGGTGAGGGTGAGTTTAGGGTTAGGGTGAGGGTTAGGGTTAGGGTTAGGTTTAGGTTGAGGTTTAGGGTTAGGGTTAGGGTTAGGATGATCATTAGGATCAGGGTTAAGTTTAAGGTTAGTGTGAGGGTTAGGGTTAGGGTTAGGGTTAGGGTTTAGTTAGGGTGAAGGTTAGTTTTAGGTTTACGGTTAGGATAAGGTTTAGGCTGAGTGTTAGGTTTAGGGTTAGTGTGAGTGTTAGGTTTAGGGTTAGGGTTAGGGTGTGGGCTAGGGTGAGGGTGAGGGTTAGGGTGAGGGTGAGGGTGAGGGTTTAACTTAGGTAAGGGTTAAGGCTAGGTTATGGTGAGGATTAGGATGAGGTTGAATGTTAAGGTGAGGGTTAGGATGAGTGTTAGGGTTACTGTGAGGGTTAGGGTTAGGGTTAGGGTTAGGGTTAGGGTTAGGGTTAGGGTTAGGGTTATGGTGAGGGTCAGGTATAGGGTGAGGTTTATTGTGAGGATGAATTTTAGGGTTAGTGTTAGGGTTACGGTGAGGTTTAGGGTGAGGGTTAGTGTTTGGTTTAGGATTAGTTTGAGTGTGAGGTATAGGATGAGTTTTAGTGTTAGGATTAGGGTTAGGGATATGGTTTGGCTGAGGGTCAGGGTGACAGTAAGTGTGAGGGTTATGGTGAGGGTTAGGGTTAGATTGAGGGTGAGGGTGAGGATTAGGGTGAGAGTATGGGTTAGGTTGAGGATTAGTGTGAGGGTGAGGGTTACGGTTAGCCTTAGGGTTAGGGTGAGGGTTAGGGTTAAGGTTAGGGATAGGATGAGGATTAGGGTTAGGATTAGGTTTAGGGTGAGGGTTAGGCTGAGGGATAGTGTTAGGGATAGAGTGACTGTTATGTTTACTGTGAGAATTAGGGTTAGGGTGAGGTATAGGTTTAGTGTGAGGTTTAGGTTTAGGGTTAGGGTTAGGATGAGTGTTAGGGTTAGGTTGAGGTTGAGGGGGAGGGTGAGGGCTAGGGTTAGGGTTAGTGTGAGGGTTACTGTTAGGATGAGGGTTAGGTTTAGGGTACAGGTTAGTGTTAAAGTAAGGGTTAGGGTGAGGGTCAGGGTGAGGATTAGGTTTAGGTTGAGGTTTAGGTTTAGGGTGAGGATTAGGTTTAGGGTGAGCGTTAGGGTGATGGTGAGGATCAGGGTGAGGGTGAGGGTTAGGTTGAGAGTTAGGGTTAGGGTGAGTGTTAGGGTTAGGGTTAGGTTTAGGGTGAGAGTTAGGGTCAGGTGTCGTGATACGGTTAGAGTGATGTTTAGGGTTAGTGTGAAAGTTAGGGTTAGGGTTAGTGTGAGGATAATGTTTAGGGTGAGGGTTAGAGGGTGAGGGTTAGGGTGAGCGTTAGGGTTAGGTTCAGTGTAAGGGTTAGGGTTAAGGTTATGTTTAGGGTGAGGTTGAGGGTTAGAGTGAGGGTGAGGGTGAGGTTGAGGGTGAGGGGTAGGATGAGGGTGAGGGTGAGGTTAGTTTAGGTTTAAGGTTAGAGTTAGGATTAGGCTGAGGGTGAGGGGTAAAGTGAGGGTGAGGGTTAGGGTTAGGGCTAGGGTGATGGTTAGGGTTTTTGTGAGGGTTAGTGTGATGGTGAGGGTCAGCGTGAGGGTGAGGGTTAGAATGAGGGTGAGGGTATGGTTGAGGGTAAGTGTTAGGATTAGGGTTAGGGTGAGTTTTAGGGTTAGGGTTAGAGTAATTGTTAGGGTTAGGATTAGGGTTAGGATGAGGGTGAGGGTTATTGTTAGAGTTAGGTTTAGGGTTAGGGTGAGGGTGGGGTTGACGGTTGGGGTTAGGATTAGGGTTATGGGTAGGTTAAGGCTGAGGAAGGGGAGGTTGAGGGTGAAGTTTAGAGTTAAAGTTAGGATTAGGTTGAGGGCTTGTGTGAGGGTGAGGGTTAGGCTGAGGGTGTGGGTGAGGGTTTCGGTTAAGTAAAGGTTAGGGTTAGGGTGAGGATTAGGGTGAGGATGAGGATTAAAATGAGGTTAGGTTCAGGGTCAGTGTTGGGGTTAGAGTGAGGCTTAGGGTTAGGGTGATGTTTAGGGTGAGGGTGAGGGTGACGGTTAGGGTGAGGTTGAGGGGGAGGGTTAGGGTTAGAGTTAGGTTTAGGGTGAGTGTGAAGTTTAGGATTAGGAATAGGATTAGGATTAGGGTTAAGCTGAGGGTGAGGGTCAGGTTGAGGGTGAAGGTTAGGGTCAGGGTTAGTGTTAGGATTAGAGTGAGGGTTACGGTTAGTGTGAGGGTTTTGTTTAGGGTTAGGTTGAGGGTTAGTGTTAGGGTGAGAATAAGGGTTTGGGTGTGGGTTAGTGTGAGTGTGAGTGTATGGATAGGGTTTGTGTTAGGGTTAGGGTGAGGGTTAGGGTTTGGGTGATGTTTAGAATTAGGGTGAGGGTTAGGGTGAGGATGACGGTTCAGTTGAGGGTGAGAGTTCCTTTGAGGGTGAGGGTTAGGGTGTGGGTGAGGATTAGGGTTAGGGTGAGGTTTAGCATTAGGGGTAGGGTTAGGGTTAGGTTGAGGGTTAGGGTTAGCATTAGGTTTAGATGAGGGGTAGGGAGAGGGTAGGGTTAGATTTAGGGTAGTTTTAGAGTGAGTGTGAGGGTTAGGTTGAGGCTGAGGGTGAGGGTTAGGGTTAGGTTTAGGATGAGGGTTTGGCTGACGGTTAGGTTTAGGCTTATGGTTAGGGTAAGGTTTAGGGTGACGGGGAGGGTTAGCTTTAGGATTAGGGTTAGGGTTAGTGTGATCGTTAGGGTTAGGGTTAGGGTGAGGGTTAAGTTGAGTATTAGGGTTAGTGTTGGGGTGAGGGTTAGGGTGAGGGTTAGGTTTAGAGTTAGGGTTAGTGTGAGGATAAGGGTTAGGCAGAGGGTAAGGGTGAGGGGGAGGATGATGGTGAGGGTTAGGGTGAGGGTGATGGTTACGGTTAGGTTTAGATTTAGGGTGAGAGTGAGGTTAAGGGTTAGGTTTTGGATTAGGGTTAGGCTTAGGCTAAGGGTGAGGCTGAGGGTCAGGGTGAGGGTTAAGGCTAGGGTGAGTGTTCGGGTTAGGGTTAGGGTTAAGGTTAGGTTGAGGGTTAGGGTTAGGGTTAGGATTAGGATGAGGGTTAAGCTGAGGGTTAGGTTTAGGTTTAGGGTGAGGGTAAGGTTTAGGGTGAGGTTTATGGTGAGGGTGAGGGTTAGGATTAGTCTTAGGTTTAGGGTGAGGGTTAGGGTTAGGGAAAGGTTTAGGGCTGAGTGAGGGTTAGGGTGAGGGAAAGGGTTAGGGTGAGAGTTAGGGTAAGGGTGCGGATAGGGTTATGGTGAGGGTAAGGTTTAGGGCAAGTTTTCGGGTGAGGTTGAGGGTTAATGTTAGCATTAGGGTTACGGTGAGCATGAAGGTTATGGTTAGGTTGAGGGCTAGTGTGAGGTGAGGGTTAGGGTGAGGGTGAGGGTTCTGTTGAGAATTAGAGTTAGGGTGAGGGTTAGGGATAGGGTTAGTGTGAGCGTAAGTGTTAGGGGCAGGGTTAGGGTGAGGGTGAAGGTTAGGGTTAGGGTGAGGCTTAAGGTTAGGGTTTTGGTTTGGGGGAGGGCTAGGGTGAGCCGTAGGTTTAGGGTTAGGTTTAGTTTGCAGGTTAGGGTGAGGATAAGGGTTAGGGTGAGGTTTAGGGTGAGGGTGAGGTTTAGGGTTAGGGTGAGGTTAGGGTGAGGGTTAGGGTTAGGGTTAGGGATAGGGTGATGATAAGGGTTAGTGTGATGGTTAGGGTAAGGTTGAGGATAAGTGTTAGTGTGAGGATAAAGGTTAGGTTGAGGGTTAGGGTGAGAGTGAGGGTTAGGTTTAGGTTGAGGTTATGGGTTAGGGTTATGGTTAGGGTGAGGTTTACAGTGCGCCGTAGGTTACGGTTAGGGTTAGTTGGCAGTTTAGGGTGAGGGTAAGGTTTAGAGTGAGGTTTAGCGTGAGGGTAAGAGTTAAGGTTGGAGTGAGGTTAAGGATTAGGGTGAGGGTTAGGGTTAGGATTAGTGATATGGTGAGGATTAGGGTTAGTGTGAGGGTTAGGGTGAGGTTTAGGATTAGGTTCATTGTGAGGAGAAGTGTTAGGGTGAGGGTTAGGGTGAGGGTGAGGTGTTGGGTTAGCATTAGGGATAGGGTGAGCGTTAGGGTGAGGGTTAAGTTTAGGGTGAGGGTAGGGTTAGGTTAAGGCTGAGGGTTAGGGTTAGGTTGATATTTATGGTGAAGTTGATTGTTAGGGTGAGGGTGGGGGTGAAGGTTAGGTTAAGGGTTAGGGTTAGGGTGAGGTGAGGGTGAGGATGAGGGTTAGGTTTAGGATTAGGGTTAGGGTTTTGCTTAGTGTTAATGTTGGTGTGAGGATGTGGGTTCAGGTGATGTTGAGGGTTAGGGTGTGTGTGTGGGTTAGGGTTAGGCTGAGGATTAGGGTTAGGGTTAGGATTATGGTGAGGTTAAGAGTTAGGGTGAGGTTTATGGTGAAGGTGATGGTTAGGGTTAGCATTAGAGTTAGGATGAGGGTTAGGGTGAGGGTGAGGTTTAGGGTTAGGGTTAGGGTGAGTTTGAAGGTGATGGTGAGATTTAGTGTTAGGATTAGTGTTAGGGTTATGGTTAGAGTGAGGTTGAGGGTTTTGGTTAGGGTGAGGGTTAGGGTGAGGGTTATGTTTAGGGTGAGGGTTAGGGTTAGGTTAAGGGTTAAGGTTAGGGTGAAGTTTAGCATTAGGGTAATGTTTATTGTGAGGGTGACTGTTAGGGTGAGGGTGAGTTTCAGGGTTAGGGTGAGGGTTTGGATGATCGTGAGGGTTAAGCTGTGGTTGAGAGTTAGGGTTAGAGTGAGGTAGGGTGACGGTGAGTGTTAGGGTGCAGGTTAGATTTAGTGTTAGGGTTAATGTGATGTGAGGGTGAGCGTGAGGGTGACGGTTAGGGTGAGGGTGAGTGTGAGGGTAGGGTTTAGGATTAGGGTTAGGGTGAGTTTTAGGGTTAGGGTTAGGGTTAGTGTGAGGATAATGGTTAGGGTGAGACTGAAGGTTAGGGTTAGCGTTACGGTTAAGGTGAGATTTAGGGTGAAGGTTAGGGTCAGGGTTAGGGTTAGGGTTCGGGTGAGGGTTTGGGTGAGGGTGTTGTTACAGTGTGGGTGAAGTTTAGGGTTAGGGTGATCGTTAAGTTGATGTTGAGTGTTAGGGTGAGAGTGAGTGTTAGGGTTACGGTGAGCGTTAGGGTTAGGGTAAGGGTTAGGCGAAATGTGAGGATTAGGGTTAGAGTTAGGGTTATGGTGAGGGTACGGGTTAGGGTGAGGTTTGTGGTGAGGGTGAGGGTTAGGGTTAGCGTTAGGGTTAGGGTGAGGTTTAGGGTGGGGGTTAGGGTTAGGGTGAGGGTGCCTGTTAGGGATAAGGTTAGGGTGAGGTTTAAGGTTAGGGTGAGGGCTAGGGATATGGTTAAGTTTTGGGTGAGGGTCAGAGTTAGCGGTAGGGTTAGAGTTAGGGAGAGGGTGAGGGTTAGAGTTAGGGTTAGGATTAGGTATACGGTTAGGCTGAGGGTGAGGCTTAGGTTTAGCGTGAGGGTTAGGGTTAGGTTTAGGGTTAGGGTTAGATTGAGGGTTAGGGTTAGGTTTAGGATGAGGGTTTGGCTGAGGGTTAGGTTTAGGTTTAGGGTGAGGGTTAGTGTTAGTGTGATGGTTAGGGTTAGGGTTTTGTTTACGGTGAGAGTGAGGGTTAGGTTTAGGTTTAGGGTGAGGTGAGCGATAGGTTGAGGGTTTGGGTTAGGTTTAGTATTAGGGTGAGGGTTTAGTTAGGGTGAGGGTTAGTGTTAGGTTTAGGGTTTGGGTGAGGGTTAGGGTTAGGGTTAGAGTTCGGATGAGGGTGAGGTTGAGGGTTAGCGTTTGAATTAGGGTTAGGTTTAGGGTTATGCTGAGGGTGAAGTTGAAGGTGAGGGTGAGTTTTAGGGTTTGGGTGAGGGTTAGGGTTATGGTTAGGGTTAAGGTGAGGGTGAGGGTTAGGTTTAGGGTTAGGGTTAGGATGAGGGGTAGGCTGAGTGTTAGGTTTAGGCTTAGCGTGAGGGTAAGGGTTAGGGTGATGGTGAGGGATAGTTTTAGGATTCAGGTTAGGGTTAGGGTGATGGTTAGGGTTAGGGTTAGGCTTAGGGTGAAGGTTAAGGTGAGGGGTAGGGTTAGGGTTAGTGTTAGGGTGAGGATTAGGGTTAGGGTGAGGGTAAGGGTGAGGGGTAGGTTTAGGTTTAGGGTTACTGGGAGGGTAAGGGTTAGGGAGAAGGTTAAGGTGAGGGTGAGGATGAGGGTGAGGGTTAGTGTGAGGGTGAAGTTAGGGTTAGGTTTAGAGTTAAGATGAGAGTGAGGGTGAGGATTAGGTTTTGGATTAGGGTTAGGTTTAGGTTTACTCTGAGGGTGAGGTTAAGGGTGAGGGTGAGTTTGAGGGTTAGGTTGAGAGTTAGGGTTAGGGTTAGGGTTAATGTTAGGGTGAGGGATAGGGTTAGGGTTAGGGTTTGGATCAGGATTAGGCTGAGGGTTAGGATTAGTGTTAGGGTGAGGATAATGGTTAGGGTGAGGGTTATGGTGAGGGTGAGGGTTGGGGTTAGCTTAGGGTTAGGGTGAGGGTTAGGGTGAGTTTTAGGGTGAGGGTTAGGGTGAGAGTTAGTATTAGGGTTAGGGATAGGGTTGGGTGAGGGAACGTGTTAGGGTGAGGGTTAGTGTGGGGATGAAAGATATGGTTATGGTGAGGGTAAGGGTTAGGGCGAGGTTTAGGGTGAAGTTGAGGGTTAATGTTAGCATTAGGGTTATGGTGAGCGTGAGGTTTAGCGTGAGCGTTATGGTTAGAGTTAGGGTTAGGGTGAGGGTTAGGCTGAGGGGTAGGGTTAGGGTTAGGGTTATGGTGAGGCTTACTGTGAAGGGTAGGGTTAGGATGAGGGTGAGGGTTAGTGTTAGGGTTAAGGTGAGTTTGAGGGTGAGGGTAAGTGTTAGGGTGAGGGTTAGGTTGAGGTTGAGGTTTAGGTTTAGGATTAAGGTTAGGGTTAGGTATAGGGTAAGGGTTAGGGTTAAGTTTAGGGTAAGGGTGAGGGTGAGGGTGATGGTTAGGGTTAGGGTTAGGATTAATTGCTAGGATTAGGGTTAGCCTGAGTTTGGGGGTGAGGGTTAGGGTTAGGGTTAGGTTTATGGTTAGGTTATGGTGAGGGTGAGGGTTAGAGTTAGGGTGTTGGTTAGGGTGAGTGTTAGGGTGACTTTGAGGGTTAGGGTTAGGGTGAGGGTTAGGTTTAGAGTGAGTGATAGGGTTATGGTTAGGGTTAGGGTGAGGGTGAGGGTGTGGGATTGGGTGAAGGTTAAATTTAGGGTTTGGGTTTAGGTTAGGTTGAGGGTTAGGCTGAGTGTTAGGTTTAGGGTTAGGTTGAGGATAAGGGTTAGGGTGAGGGTGAGGCTTAGGTTTAGGATTAGGGTTAGTTTTAGGGTGAGGGTAAGGAATAGGGCTAGAGTTAGGTTTAGAGTTAGGTTGAGGGAGAGAGTAAGGGTTAGGTTTTGTATTAGGGTTAGGTTTAGGGTTAAGCTGAGGGTGAGGTTGAGGGTGAGGGTGACGGTTAGGGTGAGGGTTAGGTTTAGGGTTAGGATGAGGGTTAGGCTGAGGTTTAGGGTTAGGGTTCGGTAAGGGTAAGGGTTAGGGTGAGACTGAGGGTTAGGCTTTGGCTTAGGGTTAGGGTGCCGGTTAGGGTGAGGTTTAGTGTTAGTGTTAGGGTTAGGGTTAGAGTGAGGGTTAGGGTGAGGGTAAGGGTTAGGGTTAGGGTTAGGTTGATGTTGATGGATAATGTTAAAGTGAGGGTAAGGGTTAGGGCGAGGTTTAGGGTGAGGCTGAGGGTTAATGTTAGCATTAGGGGTATGGTGAGGGTGATTGTTAGGGTGAGGGTTATAGTTAGGGTTAGGGATAGGGTGAGGATTAAGGTTAGGGTTAGGTTTACAGTGAGGGTTAGGCTGAGGGGTAGCGTTAGGGTTAGTGTTAGGGTGAGGGTTAGGGAGTGGGTTAATGTTAGGGTTAGGGTTAGGGTGAGGTTGAGGGTGAGGGTTAGGGTTAAGGTGAGGGCTATGGAGAGGTTGAGGTTTAGGGTTAGCCTTAGGGTTAGGCTTAGGTTTAAGGTTAGGGTGAGGGTGAGGTCTAGTGTTAGTATTAGGGTTAGGGTTAGGGTTAGGGTGAGGATGAGGTTTAGAGTGAGGGTAAGGGTTAGGGCGAGGTTTAGGGTGAGGTTGAAGATTAATGTTGGCATTAGGGTTACTGGGAGGGTGAGGGTTAGGGTGAGTGTTATGGTTATGGTTAGGGATACAGTGAGGATTAGGGTTAGTGTTAGGTTTAGGGTGAGGGTAAGTCTGAGGGCTAGGGTTAGGTTTAGCGTTACGGTGAGGGTTAGGGTTAGGGTGAGGGTTAGGATTAGGGTTAGGTTCAGGTTGAGGTTGATAATGAGGGTAACGGTTATGTTGAGGGTTAGAGTGAGGTTGAGGTTTAGGGTTAGCATTAGGGTTAGGGTTAGGGTTAGGGTGAGGGTTAGGGTTAGGCTTACGTTTAGGGTAAGGGTTAGGGTTAGGGTGAGGGTTAGGGTTAGGGTGATTTTTAGGGTGACGGTGAGGGTTAGGGTGAGGGTGAGGTTGAGCGTGAGGGTTAGGTTGAGGGTGAGTGTGAGTGTGAGGGTGACGGTGAGGGTTACCGTTAGGGTTAGGTTTAGGGTGAGGGTAAGAGTTAGGGTTAGCTTAGGGTTAGTGTAAGTGTTAGGCTGAGGGTGAAGGTTAGGGTGAGGGTTAGGGTTAGGTTTAGGGTGAGGGTTAGGGGTAGTGTGAGGGTTATGGTTAGGGTGAGGTTGAGGGTCAGGGTGAGGTTGAGAGTGACGTTGAGGGTGAGGGTTAGGGTTACGGTTATATGTAGGGTGAGGTGAGGGTGAGGGTTAGGTTTAGGGTGAGGGTTAGGGTTTGGTTTATGGTTAATGTTTCGGTTAGGGTAAGGGTGAGGGTAAGGATTACATTGAGAGTTATTTTGCGGGTGAATGTTAGGGTTAGGGTGAGGGTAAGGGTTAGGTTGAGGGTTATTGTGAGGGTTTGGGTTCGGGTTAGCATTAGGGTTAGTTTGAGGGTGAGGGTTTGGGTGAGGGTTAGGGTTAAGGTTAGGGATAGCGTGAGGATTAGGTTTAGTGTGAGGGTGAGGGTCTGGGTAAGGGTTAGGGTTAGATTTAGGGTGAGGGTGAGTGTGAGCATTAGAATTAAGATTAGGGTTAGGGTTAGAGTTAGGTGAGATTGAAGGTGAGGGTTAGGGTTTGGGATAGAATTAGCGTAAGGGTGAGCATGAAGTTTAGGTTTAAGATTAGGGTTAGGGTTATGGTGAGGGTTAGGGTGAGGGTGAGAGTGAGGCTTAGGCTTAGAGTTAGGGTGAAGTTTAGGTTTACGGTGAGGGCTACGGTGCGGGTGCGTTTTAGGGTGAGTGTGTGGGTGAGGTTGAGGTTTTTGGTTAGGTAAGGGTTATGTTTAGGGTTAGGGTGAGGATTAGGGTGAGGGTGAGGGTTAGGGTGAGGCTCAGGGTTAGGGTGAGAGTTAGGGTAACGGTGAGGGTTACGGTTAGGGTTAGGTTGAGGCTGAGGGTTAGGTATAGGGTAAGGGTTAGGGTTAGTTTGAGGCTGAGGGTGAGGTATAGAGTAAGGGTTAGGGGTATGGTGAGGGTTAGGGTTAGGGTTAGGTTGAGGCTGAGGGTTAGGTATAGGGTAAGGGTTAGGGTTAGTTTGAGGCTGAGGGTGAGGTATAGAGTAAGGGTTAGGGGTATGGTGAGGGTTAGGGTTAGGGTAAGTGTTAGGGTGAGGGTGAGGTTTAGGGTTAGGGTTAGGGTGAGGTTTAGGGTTAATGTTAGGGTTAGTGTAAGGGTTAGAGTTAGGGTGAAGGTTAGATTTAGAGTTAGGATTAGGGTTAGGGTAAGGGTTAGTGTGAGGGTGAGGGTTAGGGTTAGGTTTAGGGTGAGGTTGAGGGTGAGGGTTAGGGTGAGTGTGAGTGTGAGGGTTTCGGTTATGTAAGACTTAGGGTTAGGGTTAGGGTGAGGATTAGGGTGAGGGAGAGGGTTAGGGTTAGGGTTAGGTTTAGGGTGAGGTTAAGTGTTAGGGTGAGGGTGAGGGTGAGGGTGAGTGTTAGGGTTAGGGTGAGTGTGAGTGTGAGTGTGAGTGTGAGGGTGAGGGTTTCGTTTAGGTAAGGTTTAGGGTTAGGGTTAGGGTCAGGATTAGGGTGAAAGTGAGGTTTAGGTTGAGAGTTAGGGTTAGGGTGAGGGTTAGGTTTAGGTTTGAGGTGAGGTTTAGGGTGACGTTGAGAGTTAGGATGAGGTTGAGGGTTAGGATTATGCTTAGGGTGAGGGTTCGGTTTAGGGTGAGTGTTAGGGTGAGGGTTAGGGTTAAGGTTAGGGAGAGGGTTAGGGTTAGGGTGAGGGTTAGGGTTAGTTTGAGGGTTAGGGTGAAGTTGAGTTTGAGGTTGAGGCTTAGGGTGAGGGTGATGGTGACGGTGAGTGTTAGTGTTAGGATTCAGGTTAGGGTTAGGGTGATAGTTAAGGTTAGGTTTAGGTTTAGGGTGAGGTTGATGGTGAGGATGAGGTTTAGGTGTAGGGTTAGGTTTAGGATTAGGGTGAGATTTAGGTGAAGGGTTAGGGTTAAGGTGAGGGTTAGATTTAGGGTTAGGGTGAGGGTTAGGGTTAGGGTTAGGTTTAGGGTGAGTTTAAGTGTTAGGGTGAGTGTGAGTGTGAGGGTTAGGTTTAGAATTAGGGTTAGGTTTAGGGTTAGGCTCAGGTTGAAAGTATGAGTGAGGCTCACCCTAGCACTCACGGCTAGGGTTAGGTTGAGGGTTAGGATGCTGGGTAGATTTAGGGTTAGAATTAGGGTGAGGGTTAGGTTTAGTGTGAGGGTTAGGGTTAGGGTTAGGGTTAGGGTGATGGTAAGTGTTAGAGTGTGGGTTAGGGTGAGAGTGAGGGTTAGGCTGATGTTTAATGTGAAGGTCGAAGTTAGAGAGAGTGAGAGGTTTCGGGTGAGGTTGAGGGTTAGGATGTGGGTGAGGGTGAGGGTTAGGGTGAGGGTAAGGGTTAGGGTGATGTTTAAGGTGAGTGTGAGGTTTAGGGTGAGAGTTAGTGTTCAGGGAAGGGGAATTGTTAGGGTGTAGGTGAGGGTTAGGCTAAGGGTGAGGCTTAGGGTGACCGGGATGGTTAAGGTTCAGGGGAGGATTAGGCTTCGGGTTAGTCTTTGGGTTCGGGTTCGGGTTATGTTTAGGGTGAGTGTTAGGGTGAGCGGTAGGATTAGTGTTAGGATGAGATTTAGACTTAGGGTGAGGGTTACGTTTAGGCATAAGGTTAGGGTTAGAGTGAGGATAAGGTTTAGGGTGAGGGTTAGTGTGAGACTGAGGGTTAGGGCTAGGCTTAGGATTAGGGTGAGGGTTAGGGTTAGGGTTAGGTTTCGGTGAGGGTTAGGGTGAGTGAAAGGGTTAGGGTGAGGGTTAGGTTGAGGTTGAGGGATAGGGTTATGGTGAGGGTAAGGGTTAGGGCGACGGTTAGGGTGAGGTTGAGGGTTAGGGTTAGCATTAGTGTTAGGGTGAGGGTGAGCGTTAGGGTGACGGTGAGGGGTAGGCTGAGGGGTAGGGTTAAGGTTAGGGTTAGGGTGATGGTTACATTTAGGGTTAGGGTGAGGGTGAGTGTTAGGGTAATGGTTAGGGTCAGGGTTAGGGTGAGGGTGAGGGTTAGGGTTAGCATTAGGGTTAGGATCAGATTGAGTGTTAGGGTTTGGGTTAGGTTGAGGTTGAGGGTTAGGGTTGGCATTAGGGTTACGGTTACATTTAGGGTGCAGGTTAGGTTTAGGTTTAGAGTGAGGGTGAGGGTGAGGGTCAGGGTTAGGATTAGGTTTAGGGTTAGGGTGAAGCTGAGGGTGAGGTTGAGGGTGAGGGTGAGCGGGAAGGTGAGGGTTAAGTTTAGCGTTAAGTTTAGGGTGAGGTCTAGGGTGAGGGTGAGGGCTAGGGTGAGGGTTAATGTGAGGGTTATGGTTAGTGTTAGGTGAGGGTTAGGGTTAGGATTAGTGTAAGGATAAGGTTTAGGTTGAGGATTAGGGTGAGAGTGAGTGTTAGGGTTAGATTAAGATTTAAGGTGAGGGTTAAGGTAAGGGATAGGGTTAGGAATAGAGTGAGGGTGAGAGTTAAAGTTAGGTTTAGTGTGAGGGTTAGGGTTGGGGAAAGGGTTAGGGTTAGGGTTAGAGGTAGAGTTAGGGTTAGGTTGAGCAGTAGGATGAGGGTGAGGTTTAGTGTTAGCGTTAGTTTTAGGGTGAGGTTTAGGGTGAGAGTTGAGTGTTAGGGTTAGGGTTAGGGTGAGAGTGTGGGTTAGGGTTAGTTTGAGGGTGAGGGTCTGTGTTAGGGTTAGGGTTAGGCTTCGATTTAGGATGAGGGTGATGGTGAGGGTTAGAATTAGGATTAGGGTTAGGGTTAGAGTTAGGTGAGAGTGAGGATGAGGGTTAGGGTTTGGGTTAGAATTAGGGTGAGGGTGAGCATGAGGGTTAGGGTTAGGATTAGGGTTAGAATTATGGTTAGGGTTAGGGTGAGAGTGAGGGTGAGGCTTAGGGTGAGGATGAGGTTTAGGTTGAGTGTTAGGTTGAGGGTGAGGGTTAGGATGAGGGTGAGGGTGAGGGAGAGCATGAGGGTTCGGGTGAGTGTGGGAGTTCGGTTGAGGTTGAGGGTTCGGGTGTGGGTCAGGTTTAGGTTTAGGGTGAGGGTTAGGGTGACGGTGAGGGATAGGGTGAGGGTGAGGTTTAGGATTGGGGTTAGGGTGAGGGTTAGGTTTAGGGTGAGTGTTAGGATGAGGGGTAGGGTTAGGGTTAGGCAGAGTGTTAGGGTTAGGGTGAAGATTAGGGTTAGTTTGAGGGTTAGGGTGAAGGTGAGTTTGAGGTTGAGGGTTAGGGTGAGGTTGATGGTGACGGTGAGGGTTAGGGTTAGGATTCGGGTTAGGGTTAGGTTGAGAGTTAGGGTTAGGGTTAGGTTTAGGATGAGGATGAAGGTGAGGGTGAGGGTTAGGGTTAGGGTTAGGTTTAGGATTAGGTTTACGTTTAGGGTAAGTGTTAGGGTTAGGGTTAGGGTGACGGTTAGGTTTAGGATTAGGGTGAGGGTTAGGGTTAGGGTTATGTTTAGAGTGAGGGTTAGGGTTAGGATTAGGACGAGGGTGAGGGTTAGGTTGAGGGGTAGGGTTAGGGATCGGGTAAGGCTTAGTGTTAGGGTGAGGGTTAGGTTTAGGGTTAGGATTAGGGTGAGGGTGAGGGTGAGGGTTAGGGTTAGGGTTAGGGTAAGGGTTAGGTTTAGGGTGAGGGTTAGTTTTAGGTTTAGGTTTAGGGTGAGGGTGATGCTGAGGGTTAGGGTTAGGGTTAGGATTAGGGTGAGGGTGAGGGTGAGGGTTAGGGTTAGGGTTAGGGTCAGGGTTAGGTTTAGGGTGAGGGTTAGTTTTAGGTTTAGGTTTAGGGTGAGGGTGATGCTGAGGGTTAGGGTTAGGGTTAGTGTGAGGATAAAGTTTAGGGTGAGGATTAGGGTGAGGGTGAGGGTTAGGGTTAGCATAAGTTTTAGGGTGAGGGTTAGGGTTAGTGTTAGGGTTAGGGTAAGGGTTAGGGTTAGGGTAAGGGTTAGTGTTAGGCTTACGTTTAGGGTCATGGTTAGGGTTAGGGTCAGGGTAAGGCTTAGGGTTAGGGTTAGGGTGAAGGTTAGGGTTAAGTTTAGGGTTAGGATAAGGTTAGGTTAGCGTTAGGGTTAGGGTTAGGGTGTTGTTTAGGATGATGTTGAGGGTTAGGGTGAGGGTGAAGTTGAGCGTGAGAGTTAGGTGAGTGGGAGGGTGATGGTGAGGGTTAGGGTTAGGGTTAAGTTTAGGGTGAGAATAAGTATTATTGTTAGGATTAGGATTAGGGTAAGTGTTAGGCTGAGGGTAGGGTCAGGGTGAGGTTTTCGGATAGGGAAGGATTAGGGTTAGGTTTAGGGTGAGGATTAGGGTGAGGGTGAGAGTTAGGGTTAGAGTTAGGGTTAGGGTGAGGGTTAAGCTTAGGGTTAGGATGAGGGTTAGGCTTAGTGTGAGAGTTACAGTTAGGGTTAGGGTTAGTGTGAGGATAAGTGTTATGGTGAGTGTTAGGTTGAGACTGAGGGTTAGGGTTAGAGTTAGGGTTAGGGTGACGTTTAAGTTGGGTGTTAGGGTTCTGGTTAGGGTTGGGTGAGGGTTAGTGTGAGCCTAAGGGTTAGTATGAGGGTTAGGTTGAGGGTGAGGGATAGGGTTATGGTGAGGGTAAGGGTTAGGGTTAGGGTGAGAGTGAACGTGAGGGTAAGGGAAGGGTTAGGGTCAGGGTTTGGGTTAGGCTGAGGCTTAGGTTGAGAATGAGCATTTGTGTTAGCATAAGTGCTGGGTTGATGGTGAGGGTTAGGGTTAGGCTGAGGGGTAGTTTTTGGTTTGGGTGAGGGTTAGGGTTAGGGTTAGGGTTAGGGTGAGGTTAATGGTTAGGGTGTGGGTGAGTGTGAGGGTTGGGGTTAGCCTTAGGGTGAGTGTGAGGTTTAGGTTTAGGGTTAGAGTGAGTGTGAGTGTGAGGGTTAGGTTTAGGATTAGGGTTAGGGTTAGGATTAGGCTGAGGTTGAGGGTGAGGGTTAGGGTGAGGGTGAAGGTGAGTTTTAGGGTTAGGGTTAGGGTTAGAGTTAGTTTTAGGTTGTGCGCTAGGATGAGGATGAGGGTTAGGGTTAGTATTAGGGTGAGGTTTTTGGTGAGGGTTGAGGGTTAGGGTTAGGGTTAGGGTGAGGGTGAGGGTTAGGGTTAGGGTGATGGTGAGGATTAGGAATAGGGTGGGGGATAGAGTTACAGTGAGGGTGAGGGTGAGGGTGAAGGTTAGGATTATGTTAAGGGTTAGGGATAGTGTGAGTATGAGTGTTAGGGTGTTTTTGAGGGTTAGGGATGGGGTTAGGATTAGTTTTAGGGTGAGGGTTAGAGTTAGGATTAGGGTTAGGATGAGGTTTAGGGTAAGGGACAGGGTTAGGTTTAGGCTGAATGTTAGGATTAGGGTGAGGGTTAGGGTAAGGGTAAGTGTTAGGGTTAGGGTGAGGTTAAGAATTAGGGAGAGGGTGAGGGTTAGCGTTAGGGTAACGTTGAGGGTTAGGGTGGGGCTTAGGGTTATGTTTAGAGTTAGGGTGAGGGTTAGGGTTAGGGTTAGTGTGAGGTTTAGATTGAGGGTGAGGGTGAGGGTAAGGGTGAGGGTAAGGTTTAGGGTGTGGGTTAGGGTTTGGTTTAGGGTGAGGGTTAGTGTTAAGGTGAGGGTTAGTGTGAGGGTGAGATTTAGGTTATGGTTTAGGGTGAGGGTTAGGGTTAGGGTGAGTGTTATGGTGAGGGGTAGGTTTAGGGTTAGGGAGAGGGTTAGGGTTTGTGTGAGGGTTAGGGTTACGGTTAGAATTAGGTTTAGTATGAGGATAAAAGTTAGGGTGAGGGTTAGGGTTGGGTTAGGGTTAAGTTTAGGGTTAGGGTTAGGTTTAGGGTAAGTGTTAGGGTTAGGGTAAATATGAGGTTTAGGGTGAGGGATAGGGTTAGGGTGAGTATTAGGTTTAGGGTTAGGGTTAGGGTGAGCGTGAGGATTAGGTTTAGGGTTAGGGTTAGGGTGAGGGTGAGGGTGAGTTTTAGGGTTAGGGTGAGGATTAGATTTAGGTTTATGGTTAGGTTAAGAGTTAAGATTAGGTTGAGGGTTAGGTTTAGGGTTACGGTTAGGGTGAGGGTGAGTCTGGGGGTTAAGGTTAGTGTGAGGATAAGGGTTAGGGTGAGGATTAGAGTGAGGTTGAGGGTTAGGGTTAGCATTAGGGTTAGGGTGAGCGTTAGGGTTAGGGTTAGTTTAAGGGTTAGGGTTAGGTTTAGGGTAAGGGTTAGGTTTAGGCTTAGGGTTAGGGTTAGCATTAGGGTGAGGGTGAGGCTTAGGGATAGTTTTAGGTGAGGGTTAGGTTTAGGCTTAGGGTTAGGGTAAGGGTTAGGGTTAGGGTGAGGGTTAGGGTTAGGGTGATTTTTAGGGTGACGGTGAGGGTTAGGGTGAGGGTGAGGTTGAGCATGAGGGTTAGGTTGAGTGTGAGTGTGAGTGTGACAATGAGGGTTATGGTTAAGGTTAGGTTTAGGGTGAGGGTAAGGGTTAGGGTTAGGATTAGTGTTATTGTAAGGGTTAGGCTGAGGGTGAGGCTGAGGGTTAGGGTTAGGGTTAGGGTGAGGGTTAGGGGTAGTGTGAGGGTTAGGTTGAGGATGAGGTTTAGGGTCAGCGTGAGGTTGAGGGTGACGTTGAGGATGACGGTTAGGGTTAGGGTTATGGTTAGGGTGAGGGTGAGGGTGAGGTTTAGGGTTAGGGTTAGTGTTATTGTTATAGTTAGTGTTAGGGTTAGGATTAGTGTGAGAGCGAGGGTGAGGGTTAAGTTTAGATTTACGGTTAATGTGAGGGTTCGGGTTCGGGTTCGGGTTAGGATTAGGGTTAGTGTTAGGGTTAGGATGAGGGTTAGGCTGAGGGTTATAGTTATGTTTAATGTGAGGGTTAGATTTAGGGTTACGGTTCGGGTGAGGGCAAGGGTTAGGAAGAGGTTTAGGGTGAGTTTGAGGGTTAGGTTTAGGGTGAGGGTTAGGGTGAGATTTAGGGTTAATGTTAGGGTTAGGGTTAGGGTGAGGTTAATTGTTATAGTGAGATGTATTTTGAGGGTGAGGTTTAGGGTAAGGGGGAGGTTAAGGGTTAGGGTGAAAGTTATTGTGACGGTTTGGGTTCGGGTTAGCATTAGGGTTAGGTTGAGGGTGAGGATTAGGGTGAGGTTTAGTGTTAGGGTTAGGGATAGGGTGAGGATTAGGGTTAGTGTGAGGGTGAGGGTCTGGGTAAGGGTTAGGGTTAGATTTACGGTGAGGGTGAGGGTGAGCATTAGAATTAGGTTTAGGGTTAGGGTTAGAGTTAGGTGAGATTGAGAGTGAGGGTTAGGGTTTGGGTTAGAATTAGGGTGAGGGTGAGCATGAGGGTTAGGGTTAGGATTAGGGTTAGGGTTATGGTGAGGGTTAGGGTGAGGTTGAGGTTAAGGCTTAGGTTTAAGGGTAGGGTGAGGGTTAGGGTGAGGTTTAGTGTTAGTGTTGGGGTTACGGTTAGGGTGAGGGTTAGGGTGAGCCTAAGGATTAGAGTGAGTGTTAGGGTGATGGTGAGGTTTAGGTATAGAATAAGTCTTAGGGTTAGGATTACAGTGAGGTTTAGGGTTCGGTTTAGGATTAGGTTGAGTGTGAGGGTTTTGATTATCCTTAGTGTTAGCGTTAGGTTTAGGGTGAGGGTTAGGGTGAGGATTAGGGTGAGGGTTAGGGTTAGGGTGAGGGTTAGTGTTAGGGTGAGGGTGAGGGTAAGGGTTAGGGTGAGGGCTACGTTTAGGGTTAGGGTTATGTTGAGCTTTAGGTTTAGGGTGAGTGTGAGGGTGAGGGTTTGGTTTAGGATGAGGCTTAGGTGTAGGGTTAGGCTTTGGGTGAGGGTGAGGTTGAGGGTAAGTTTTAGGTTTAGGTTGAGGGTTAGGGTTATGTTTATTGTTAGGTTGAGGCTGAGGGTTAGGGTGAGGGTGATAGTGAAGGTGAGGGTGAGGGTGATGGTTAGGTTTAGGGTGAGGGTTAGGGTAATATTTAGGGTCAGGGTGAGGGTGAGTGTTAGGGTGAGGTTGAGGTTTAGGGTTAGCATTAAGGTTAGGGTTTGGGTTAGGCTGAGGTTTAGAGGTAGGGTGAGGGTTAGGGTGAGGTTCAGGGTTAGGGTTTGGGTGAGGTTGAGGTTTAGGGTTAGCATTAAGGTTAGGGTTAGGGTTAGGCTGAGGTTTAGGTGTTGGATTAGGGTTAGGGTGAGGTTGAGGTTGAGGGTGAGGTTGAGGGTGAGTGTGAGGTTTAGGCTGACATGTAGGGTTAGGTTTAGGGATAGGGTGAAGTTTACGGTTAGGGTTAGGTTTAGGGTGAGTGTTAGGCTGAAGGGTAGGTTTAGGGTTAGTGTGAGGGTTAGGGTGAGGTTTAGGGTTAGGGTTAGCGTTAGGGTGAGGTTGAGGGTGTGGGTAAGGTTTAGCGTGATGGTTAGGGTGATTTTGAGGTTTAGGGTTAGCATTAGATTTAGGGTTAGCCCTAGGCTGAGGTTTAGGGTTAGGATTAGGGTTGGGGTGAGGGTGAGGGCTAGTGTTAGCATTATGGTTAGGTTTAGGTTTAGGATTAGGGTTAGTGTGAGTGTTAGGGATAGGGTAACCGTAAGGATGAGGGTAAGGGTTAGGGTTACAGTAAGGGTGAGGGTGAAGGTTAGGTTTAGAGTTAGGATTAGGGTTAGGGTTAGGGTTAGGCTGAGGGTGGGGGTGAGGTTGAGGGTGAGGGTTAGAGTTAGGGTTAGTTTTAGCGTGAGGGCTAGGGTGAGGGAGAGGTTTAGTGTGAGGGTTAGGTTGAGGGTATGGGTTTCGGTTAGGAAAGGCTTAGGATTAGGGTTAGCTTGAGGATTGGGGTGAGGCTGAGGTTTAAGGTGAGGATTAGGGTTAGGGTGAGGATTAGGGTTAGGGTTAGGGTGAGGTTGAGGATTAGGATGATGTTTAGGGTGAGGGTGAGGGTTAGGGTGAGGGTGAGGGCTAGGGTGTAGGTGAGGGTTAGGGTTAGGTTGAGGTCTAGGTTTAGGGTTAGGTTTAGAGTGAGGTTTAGGTTTAGTGTGAGGGTGAACGTGAGGGTTAGGTTTAGGATTAGGCTTAGGTGTAGGGTTAGGCATAGGGTGAGGGTGAGGGTCAGAGTTAGGATTAGGATGAGGTTTAGGGTTATGGTTAGGGTCAGGGTGAGGGTGAGGGTTAGGGTAAGAGTGATGTTGAGGGTGAGGGTTAGGTTTAGGGTGAGGGATAGTGTTATGGTTAGGGTTAGGCTGAGGGTGAGGGTGTGGGTTATGGTGAGGGTGATGGTGAGGTTGAGGGTGAGGGTGAGGATTAGCGTTTGGGTGAAGGTTAAGTTTAGGGTTTGGGTTAAGGTTAGGTTGAGGGTTAGGGTTAGGGTTAGGATGAGGGTTAGGCTGAGGTTTAGGTTTATGGTTAGGGTGAGTGTGAGGTTTAGGGTGAGGGTGAGCGTTAGGATTAGGATTAAGGTTAGTTTTAGGGTGAGGGTAAGGGATAGGTTTAGGCTTAGGGTGAGGGTTTTGGTTAGGGTTAGTTTTAGAGTTAGGGTGAGGGTGAGGGTTAGGGTTAGGTCTTCTATTAGGTTTCAGGTTAGTGTTAGGCCGAGGGTGAGGTTGAGGTTGAGGGAGACAGGGTGAGGGTTAGGTTTACGGTTAGGGTTAGGATGAGAGTTAGGCTGAGGATTAGGATTAGGGTTCGGGTAAGGGTTAGGGTGAGATTGAGGGTTAGGTTTAGGCTTAGGGTTATGGTGACGGTTTGTGTGAGGTTTAGTGTTAGGGTTAGGGTTAGGGTTAGAGTGAGGGTTAGCGTGAGGGTAAGGGTTAGGGTGAGGGTTAGGCTGATGGTGAGGGAGAGGGTTAGTTTGAGGGTTAGGGTGAGGGTGAGGGATTTGGTTAGGAAAGGCTTTGGGTTAAGGTTAGGGTGAGTATTAGGGTTTGGGGTGAAATTTAACTTGAGGATTAGGGTTAGGGTGAGGATTAGGGTTAAGGTTAGGGTTAGGGTGATGTTTAGGGTCAGGGTGATGGTTAGGGTGAGGGTTAGGATGAGGGTGAGGGTGAGGGTGTAGGTGAGGGTTAGGGTCACGGTGAGGGTCAGTGTGAAGTTGAGGGTTCGGGTTCGGTTTAGGTTTAGGGTAAGTGTTAGGGTTAGGGTTAGGGTGAGGGGTAGGGTGAGGTGTAAGGTGAGGGTTAGGGTTAATGTGAGGGTTAGGGTTAGGGTTAGTGTGAGGATAAGCGTTAGGGTGAGAGTGAGGGTTAGGTTTAGCGTTAGGGTTAGGGTGAGGGTTAAGTTGAGGGTTAGTATGAGTTTGAGGGTTAGAGTTAGGTTTAGGTTGAGGATAAGGTTTAGGGTGATTTTTAAGGTAGGGTTAGGGTGAGGGTGAGGGTGAGGGTTAGGGTGAGGGTTAGGTTTCAGGTTAGGTTGGGTGAGGGTGAGGGTTAGAGTTAGGTTTATGCTGAGGGTAAGGTTTAGGGTGAGGGTTAGCGTGAGGGTGAGGGTTAGGGTTACGTTGAGGGTTAGGGTGAGCATTAGGGGGAGGTTTAGCTTTAGGATTAGGGTTAGGGTGAGGGTTAGGTTGAGGTTTAGTTTTAGTGTTAGGGTTAGGATTAGGGTAGGGGTTAGGGTGAGGGTAAGGGTTAGAGTGAGGTTCATGGAGAGGGTGTGTGTTAGGGATAGCATTAGGGTTAAGTTTAGATATAGGGTGAGGGTTAGGGTTAGCATTAGTGTGAGGGTTAGGGTTAGGCTGAGGTTTAGGTTTAGGTGTAGGTTGAGGGTGAGTGTTAGGGTTAGGGTTAGGGTGAGGGTGAGTGTTAGGTTTAGGGTGACGGTGAAGGTAAGGGTTAGGGTGAGGGCTAGGGTTAGGGTTATGGTTAGGGTAAGGTTTAGGGTTAGGGTGAGGGTGAGTGTCAGAGTTAGTTTTAGGGGGAGGTTTACAGTAATGGTTAGGGTTAGGGTGAGGGTGAGGGTGAGGGTTAGAGTGACGGTGAGGGTGAGGGTTAGGGTTTGAGTTAGGTTTAGGGTTAAGGTTAGGGTGCGGGTTATTGTTAGGGTTATGGTTAGGATGAGTGTTAGGCTGCGGGTTAGGGTGAGTGTAAGGTTTAGCGTGAGGGTGAGGGCTGGGTTTAGGATTAGAGTTAGGGTTAAGGTGAGGGTTAGGATTAGGGTGAGGGTTTTGTACAGGGTTAGGTTTAGAGTTAGGGTGAGGGTGAGGGTGAGAGTTAGCGTTTGGATTAGGTTTAGTGTTAGGGTTAGGCTGAGGGTGAGTTTGAGGGTGAGGGTGAGGGTTAGGATTAATGTGAGTGTTAGGGTTAGGTTTAGCATGATGCTTAGGGTGAGCGTTAGGGTTAGAGTTAGGATGAGGTTTAGGCTAAGGGTTAGGGTTAGGGTTCGGGTGAGGGTTAGGTTTAGGGTGAGGGTTAGGGTGAGGGTTAGGCTTAAGGTTAGGGTTAGGGTTAGGTTTAGGGTTAGGGTTAGGGTTAGTGTGAGGGTTAGGGTTAGGGTTAGGGATAGGGTGAAGGTTAGGCTTAGGATGAGGGTTAGGGTTAGCATTAGGGTGAGGGTTAGGTTTAGGATTAGGCTTAGGTGTAGGGTCAGGCATAGGGTGATGGTGAGGGTGAGGGTCAGAGTTAGGTTTAGTGTTATGGTTATGGTTATGGTTTGGGATAGGGTGAGGGTTATGGTGAGGGTGATGGTGAGGGTGAGGGTGAAGGTTAGGTTTAGGGTGAGGATTAGGGTTATGGTTAATGTTAGAGTGAGGATGAGTGTGAGGGTTACTGTGAGTGTGAGGGTGAGGTTGAGGTTGAGGGTAAGGGTTAGGGTTTAGGTGAGGGTCAGGTTTACGGTTAGGGTAAGGTTAGGTTGAGGGTTAGGGATAGGTTTAGGGTCAGGGTTAGAGTTTGCGTTAAGGTTATCGTGAGGGTTAGGGTTAGGGTTAGGTTTAGGGTTAGGGTGAGGCGTAGAGTGAGGGGTAGGGTTAGGTTTAGGGTGAGGGTTAGGGTTAATGTGAGGATTAGGGTTAGGGTTAGTGTCAGTGTGAGGATAAGGGTAAGGGTGAGGGTTAGGGTGAGAGTGAGGGTTAGGGTTAGCGATAGGTTTAGGGTGAGGGATAAGGTGAGGGTTAGGGTTAGTATGAGGGTGAGGCTTAGAGTTAGGTTTAGGGTAAGGGTCAGGGTTAGGGTGAGGTTTAGGATAGGGTTTGGGTGAGGGTGAGGGTTTGGGTGAGGGTGAGTTTTAGGGTGTGGGTGACGGTTAGGGTTATGGTGAGGATTAGGGTTAGGGTTAGGGTTAGGTTTATGGTGAGTGTAAAGGTTAGGATGAGGTTTAGGGTGAGAGTGAGCTTTAGGGATAGCGTTAGATTTAGGGTGATGGTTAGGGTGAGAGTTAGGATCCAGGTTAGGTTAGGTGAGGGTGAGGGTTAGAGTTAGGTTTAGGGTTAGGTTTAGGGTGAGGGTAAGGTTTAGGGTGAGCATTAGGGTGAGGGTTAGGGTTAGGTTGAGGGTTAGGGTGAGCGTTAGGGTGAGGGTTAGGTTTATGTTTAGGGTTAGTGTGAGGGTTAGGGTGAGGTTTAGTGTTAGTGTTAGGATTAGGGTTACTGTAAGGGTTATGGTGAGGGTAAGGGTTAGAGTGAGGTTTAGGATGAAGGTGAGGGTTAGGGATAGCATTAGGGTTAAGGATAGGTTTAGGGTGAGAGTTAGGGTTAGGGTTAGGGTTACGGTGAGGGTTAGGGTTAGCGTTAGGGTGACGGTGATCTTAAGGTTCAGGGTGAGGACTAGGGTTAGGGTTAGGTTTAGGTTAAGGTTTAGGTTTAGAGTGAGGGTGAGAGTGAGAGTTAGGTTTAGGATTCGGCTTGGGTGTAGGGTAAGGCTTAGGGTGAGGGTGAGGGAGTGTGTCAGAGTTACGTTTAGGGTGAGGGTTAGGGTTATCGTTATGGTTAGGGTGAGGGTGAGGGTGAGGGTGAGGTTTAGGGTGAGGGTGAGGGTGAGGTTGAGGGTGAGGTTGAGGGTTAGGGTTTGGTTGAGGGTTAGGGTTAGAGTTAGGATGAGGGTAAGGGTTAGGGTGACGGTTAGGGTCAGGGTGAGGGTTAGGGTTAAGCTTAGGGTTAGGGTGAGGGGTAGTGTGAGGGTTAGTGTTAATGTTTGGGTTACGGATATGGTGAGGGTTAAGGTGAGTGTAAGGCCTGGGGTGAACGTTTGGGTGAGGGTGATGGATAGGCTGCAGGTGAGGGGAAGGGTTAGGGAGTGGTTTAGGGTGAGGCTGAGTGTTAACATTAGCATTGGGGTGACGGTGAGTGTGAGGATTACGGTGAGATTTAGGGTTATGGTTAGGGATAAGGTGAGGATTAGGGTTAGGGTTAGGTTTCGGGTGAGGATTAGGTTTGAGGGGTAGGGTTAGGGTTAGAGTTAGGGTGTGGGTTAGGGTGAGGGTAAGTGTTAGGGTGAGCGTTAGGGTTAGGTTGAGGTTTAGGGTTATGGTGAGGGTGAGGGTGAGGTTGGGGGTGAGGTTGAGGGTGAGGGTTATGGTTAGGGTTAGTTTTAGGGTGAGGGCTAGTGTGAGGATGAGGGTTAGGGTGAGGTTTAGGGTAGGGTGAGGGTGAGTGTGAGGGTTTGGTTTAGTGTGAGTTTTAGAGTGTGGGTGACAGGGTTAGGGTGAGGGTTAAGGTGACGTTGAGGGTTAGGGTGAGGGTGAGTGTTAGGGTTAAGGTAAGAATTAGGGTTAGGTTTGGTGTTAGTGTTATGGTGAGGGTAAGGGTTAGGATGAGTTTTAGGGTGATGTTGAGGTTTAGGAATAGCGTTAGAGTTAGGATGAGGGTTAGGGTGAGGGTTAGATTGGGGTGAGGGTGAGGGTTAGAGTTAGGTTTATGGTAAGGGTTAGGGTGAGGGTAAGGTTTTGGGTGAGTGTTAGGGTCAGGGTGAGGGTTAGAGTTAGGTTGAGGGTTAGGGTGAGCTTTAGGGTGAGGGTTTGGTTTAGGTTTAGCGTTAGGGTGAGGGTTAGGGTGAGGTTTAGTGTTAGTGTTAGGTTTAGGTTTAGGTCTTGGGTTAGGGTGTTGTTAAGGGTTAGAGTGAGGGTTAGGGTGAGGTTTAGTGTTAGTGTTAGGTTTAGGTTTAGGGCTTGGGTTAGGGTGTTGGTAAAGTTTAGAGTGAGGGTTAGGGTGAGGGTAAGGGTTAGAGAGAGGGTTAATTTTAGGGTGACGGTGAGGGTAAGGGTTAGTTTGAGGGCTAGTGTTAGGGTTAGGGTAAGGTTTAGGTTTAGGGTGAGGGTGAGGGTTAGGGTTAGGGTTATGGTTTGTTTGAGGGTTAGGGTTAGCGTTCGGGTTAAAATTAGGGTGATGGTTAGGGTTAGGGTTAGGATGAGGGTTAGGCTGAGGGTTAAGGTTAGGATTAGTGTGAGGGTAAGGGTTAGGGAGAGGGTGAGGGTAAGGTTTAGGATTAGGGTTAGGCTTAGGGTGAGGGTGTGTGCTAGGGTTAGTATTAGGGTGAGGGTAATGGTTAGGGTTAGGTTTAGAGTTAGGGTGAGGGTGAGGGTTAGTGTTTGGAGTAGTGTTAGGGTTAAGCTTAGTCTGAGGGTGAGGTTGAGGGTGAGGACGAGGGTTAGGGTAAATGTGAGGGTTAGGGTTAGAGTTAGCATTAAGGTTATTGTCAGGGTTAGGGTTAGGGTTAGGTTTAGGATGAGGGTTAGGCCGAGGGTTAGGGTTAGGGTTCGTGTGAGGGTCAGGGTTAGGGTGAGGGTTAGGGTGAGGGTGAGGTTTAGGTTCAGGTTGTAGGTTAGTGTTAGGGTTTGGGTGAGGTTTAGGGTGAAGGTTAGTGTTAGGGTTAGGGTGAGAGTTAGGGTGAGGGTTAGGGTTAGGGTGAGTGTTAGTGTGATGGTGAGGGATAGGGTTAATGTAAGTGTAAGGGTTAGGGCGAGGATTAGTGTGAGGTTGAGGATTAATGTTAGCATTAGGTTTAAGGTGAGGGAAAGGTTTAGGGTGAGTGTTAGGGTTATGGTTAGGGATACCCTGAGGATTAGGTTTAGGGTTAGGTTTAGGGTGAGGGTTAGTCTGAGGGGTAGGGTTAGGGTTAGGGTGAGGGTTAAGTTGAGGAGTAGTTTTAGGGTTAGAGTTAGGGTGAGGGTGAGTTTGAGGGTGAGGGTAAGGGTTAGTTTGAAGGTTAGGGTGTGGTTGAGGTTTAGCGTTATCATTAGGGTTAGGTTTAGGGTTAGGGTTATGATTAGAGTTAGGGTGAGGGTGAGGGCTAGTGTCAGCATTAGGGTTAGGGTTAGGGTTAAGGTTAGAGTGGGGGTGAGGGTGAGGTTTAGGCTTAGTGTTATGAATAGGGTTAGGGTTACCCTGAGGGTGGGGGTGACTTTGAGGGTGAGGATTAGGTTTAGGGTTAGTTTTATCGTGAGTGCTAGGGTGAGGGTGAGGTTTAGGGTGAGGGTTAGGTTGAAGTTGAGGTTTTTGGTAAGGAAAGGCTTAGGGTTAGTGTTAGTGTGAGGGTGAGGATTAGGGTGAGGGTGAGGTTTAAGGTGAGTTTTAGGGTTATTGTTAGGATTAGGGTGAGGGTTAAGGTGAGGGTTAGGTTAGGGTGAGGGTTAGGGTGAGGCTGAGGGTGAGGGTGTAGGTGAGGGTTAGTTTTAGGGTAAGGGTTAGGGTGAAGGTGACATTGAGGGGTAGTGCAAATTTGAGTGTTAGGGACAGGGCTAGGGTGAGGGTTAGGGTTAGGGTTATGGTGAGGGGTAGGGTGAGGGGTAGGTTTAGGGTGAGGGTGAGGGTTAGCATTAATGTGAGGATTAGGGTTAGGTTTATGGTTAGTGTGAGGATAAAGGTTACGGTGAGGGTTAGGGTGAGAGTGAGAGTTAGGGTTAGCTTTAGGGTTAGGGTGAGGGTTATGGTGAGGTTTAAGGTGAGGGTTTGGGTTAGTATGAGGGTGAGGTTTATAGTTCGGATTAGGGTGAAGGTTAGGGTTAGGGTGAGGTTTAGGGTATGGTTAGGGTGAGGGTTCGGGTTCAGGAGAGGGTGAGTTTTAGGGTGAGAGTGATGGTTTGGGTTAGGGTGCGGGTTAAGGTGACAGTGATTGTTAGGGTGATGTTCAGGCTTAGGGTTACTGTGAGGATTAGGGTGAGGGTTATCGTTAGGGTTAGGGTGAGGGTAAGTTTTAGGGTGAGGGTTAGGGTGAGGTTGTGGTTTAGGTTTAGGTTGAGTGTTAGGTTGAGCGTTAGCGTGAGGGTTAGGTTTAGGTTTAGGGATAGGGTGAGGGTTAGGCTGAGGTTTAGTGTTAGTGTTTGGGTTAGGGTTAGGGTGAGGGTTAGGGTTAGGGTAAGGGTTAAGAGTGCGGTTTAGGGTGAGACTGAGGGTTACATATAGTATTAGGGTTAAGGTTAGGTTTAGGGTGAGGCTTAGGTTTAGGGTTATGTTGAGGGTGAGTGTTAGGGTTAGCATTAGAGATAGGGTTAATGTGAGGGTGAGGGTTAGGGTTAGGGTTAGGGTTATGGTGAGGGCTAGGATTATGGTTAGGTTAAGCTTTAGGTTTAGGGTGAGGGTAAGGGTGAGGGTTAGGCTTAGGTATAGGGTTAGGCTTAGGTTGAGGGTGACAGTAAGGGTAAAGTTGAGGGTTAGGCGGAGAATGAGGATTATGGTAAATGTGAGGTTTAGGGCTAGGGTGAGGGTTAGAGTCAGGGTTAGGGTGAGGGTGTGTTTTAGATTAAGGATTAGTTTTAGGGTTAGTGTGAGGTTTAGGGTGAGTATGATAATTATGGTTAGGGTGAGGGCTGGGGTGAGAGTGAGGGTTAAGTTTAGGGTGAGTTTTAGAGTTAGGGTGATGATTAGGGTTAGTGTGAGGATTAGTTTTAGGGTTAGGGTTTGTGTTAGGGTTAGTGTTAGGTTTAAGGTTAGGGTTAGGATGAGGGTTAGGGTTAGGATTAGGGTTAGGGTGAGTGCTAGGGTGAGGGTTATGGTTAGGGTTAGGCTTAGGGTTAGGCTTAGGCTTAGGCTGAGGGTGAGGGTGAGGTTGAAGTTTAGGGTTAGCGTGATGTTAGAGTTACAGTTAGTCTGAGGGTTAGGCTGAGGGTTAGGGTTAGGGTTAGGGTTAGGGTTAGGATGAGGGTGACAGTAAGGGTAAAGGTGAGGGCTAGGGTTAGGGTGAGGGTTAGGGTGAGGATTAGATTTAGGGTTAGGGTGAGGGTGAGGGTTAGATTGAGTATTAGTGTTAGGGTTAGGGTGAGGGCTAGGGTGAGGGTGAGGGTTAGGGATAGTGTTAGGTTGAGGTTTAGGGTTAAGGTGATGGTTAATGTTAGTGTGAGGGTTAGTGTTAGGATTAGGGTTAGTTTTAGGGTGAGGGTAAGTGTTAAGGTGAGGGTTATGGTTAGGGTGAGAGTTATGGTTAGGGTTAGGATTTGTCTTAGGGTTAGGGTTATTTTTAGGGTTAGGGTTAGGCTTATGTTTAAGGTGACGGTGAGGGTGAGGTTTAGGGTTAGAATTAGGGTGAGGTTTACGTTTAGGGTTATGGTTAGAGTTCGGGTTAGGTTTAGGGTGAGGTTTAGAGTTAGGGTTAGGGAGAGGGTTATGGTGAGTTTTAGGGTTAGGTTTAGGGTTATTGTTAGGATAAGGGTTAGGGTGAGGGTGAGTGTGAGGGTTAGGGTTAGGGTTAGGCTTAGGCATAGGTTTAGGCTGAGGGTGAGGTTGAGGGCAAGGGTTAGGTTTAGGGTGAGTGTTAGGGTTAGGGTTAGGTTGAGGGTTAGGATGAGGTTAAGGTTAGGTTTAGGGTTAGAATGAGGGCAAGGGTGAGGGTGAGGTTTAGAGTTAGCATTATGGCGAGGTTTAGTATTAGGGTTAGGTTTAGGTTTAGGGTGAGGGTTAGGGTTAGGGTTAGGTTTAGAGTGAGGTATATTGTTAGTGTTATGGTTAAGGTTAAGTTTACAGTGAAGGTGAGGCTGAGGGTGAGATTTAGGGTTAGGGTTAGGGTGAGGTTTAGGGTTAGGGTTAGGGTTAGGGTTAGGGTGAGGGCTTCGGTTAGGGTTAGGTTTACGATGAGTGTGAGCGTTAGCGTTAGGGTTAGGGTTAGTGTAACTGTTATTCTTAGGGTTAGGGTTAGAGTTACGGTGAGGGTGAGGGTGAGGGTTAGGTTTAGGGTTAGGCTTAGGCTTAGGGTTAGGCTGAGGGTGAGGGTGGGGATGTGGATTAGGTTTAGGGTGATGGTTAGGGTTAGAGTTAGGTTTAGGGTTAGGATTAGGGTTAGGGTTAGGATTAGGGTTAGGGTGAGGTCTAGGGTGAGGGTGAGGGTTAGGGTTAGGGTTAGGCTTAGGGTTAGGGTTAGGCTGAGGCTGTGGTGTTGGTGAGGGTTAGGGTTAGGTTGATGCTTAGGGTTACAGTCAGGGTGAGGGTTAGGGTTAAGGTGAGGGTTAGCGTGAGGGTGACAGTAAGGGTAAAGGTGAATGTGAGGATTACGGTAAGGGTGAGGGTTAGGGTTAGGTTGAAGGTTAGGGTTAGGGTTAGGGTGAGGGTGAGGTTAAGATTGAGGATTAGTTTTAGGGTTAGTCTGAGGTTAGGGTGAGGATGAGGGTTAGTTTTAGGGTGAGGGCTAGGGTGAGGGTGAGGGTTAGGGTTAGGGTGAGGTTTAGGGTTTGAATGACGATTAGGGTTAGTGTGATGATTAGTGTTAGGGTTAGGGTTAGTGTTAGGGTGAGGGTTAGTGTTAGGGTGAGAGTTAGGGTTAGGGTTAGGGTTAGAATGAGGGTTAGGGTTAGGTTTAGGATTATTGTTAAGGTTAGGGTTAGGGTTACGGTTACAGTGAGGATGATGGTTAGGGTTATGTTTAGGGTGAGGTTTTTGTTTAGGGTTAGGCTTAGGGTGAGGGTGAGGTTTAGGGTTAGAGTTAGCGTTAGTGTTAGTGTTAGGGTTAGGGTGACAGTGTGAGGGTTAGGTTAAGGTTTAGAGTTAGGGTTAGCATTACGGTTAGGATTAGTGTTAGGGTGACAGTGAGTGTGAGGGTTAGCGTTATGGTTAGGCTTCGGCTTAGGGTTAGCCTGAGGGTGAGGTTGGGGGTGAGGATTAGGGTTCGGGTGATGGTTAGGGTTAGGGATAGTTTCAGTTATAGGATCAGAGCAAGGGTTAGGATTAGGGTTAGGGTTAGGGCTAGGGTGAGGTTTAGGGTTAGGGTTAGGTTTAAGCTTAGGCTTAGGGTTAGTCTGAGGGTGACGTTGAGGATGAGGGTTAGGGTTAGTGTTAGGGTGAGGGTTAGGCTGAGTTTTAGGGTTAGGGTTAGGGTTAGGTTTAGGATTAGGGTTATGGTGAGGGTGAGTGTGAGGTTTAGGGTTAGGGTTAGGCTTAGGTTTAGGCTTAGGCTGAAGGTGAGGTTGGGGATGAGGATTAGGTTTAGGGTGATGGTTAGGTGTAGGGTTAGGTTTAGGGTTAGCATTAGGGTTAGGGTTAGAATTAGGGTTACAGTGAGGTCTAGGTTGACGGTGAGGTTTAGGGTTAGGGTTAGGCTTAGGTTTAGGATTAGGCTGAGGCTCTGGGTCAGGATGAGGGTTAGGGTTAAGGTGATGCTTAGGGTTACAGTCAGGGTGAGGGTTAGGATGAGGGTTAGGGTTAGGGTTAGGGTTAGGTTGAGGGTGACAGTAAGGGTAAAGGTGAATGTTAGGCTGAGAGTGAGGATTACGGTAAGAGTGAGGGTTAGGGTTAGGGTTAGGTTGAGGGTTAGGGTTAGGGTTAGGGTGAGGGTGAGGTTAAGATTGAGGACTAGTTTTAGGGTTAGTGTGAGGTTTAGCGTGAGGATGAGGGTTAGGGATAGGGTGAGGGCTAGGGTGAGGGTGAGGTTTAGGGTTAGGGTTAGGATTAGGGTTAGGTTGAGAGGGAGGTTTAGGTTTAGAGTTAGGGTTAGGGGGAGGGTTAGGTTGAGGGTTAGGTTTAGGGTTAGTGTTAGGGTTAGGGTTAGGGTGAGGTTTAGTTTGAGGTTTAGGGTTAGGATTAGGGTTAGGATTAGTATTAGGTTTAGGGTGACAGTGAGTGTGAGGGTTAGGGTTAGGGTTAGGCTTAGGCTTAAATTTAGGCTGAGCGTGAGGTTTGGGGTGAGGATTAGGGTTCGAGTGATGGTTAGGGTTAGGGTTAGATTGAGGGTTATGATGAGGGTTAGGGTTAGGATTAGGGTTAGGGTGAGGGCTAGGGTGGGGTTGAGGGTTAGGGTTAGGTTTAGCCTTAGGCTTATGTTTATTCTGAGGGTGATGTTGAGGGTGAGGGTTAAGGTTAGTGTTAGGGTTAGGATTAGGGTGAGGGTTAGGCTGAGGGTGATTACTAGGGTGGTGGTTAATGACAGGGTTAGAGTTAGGGATAGGGTTAGGTTTAGGATTAGGTTTAGATTGAGGGTGAGTGTGAGGGTTAGGGTTAGGGTTAGGGTTAGGCTTAGGGTTAGAATGAGTGTTAGGGTTAGGGTTGGGTTTAGGCTGAGAGTGAGGGTTAGGGTTAGGGTGGGGGTGAGGTTGAGGGTGAGGGTTAGGGTTAGGTTTAGTGTGAAAGTTAGGGTTATGGTGAGGGTTATGGTTAGGGGGAGGTTTATGGTTAGGATTACGCTTAGGGTGAGGGCTAGGGTGAGAGTGAGGGTTAGGGTGAGGGTGAAGTTACTGTTAGGTTTAGAGTTAAGATGAGAGTGAGGGTGAGGATTAGGTTTTGGATTAGGGTTAGGTTTAGGTTTACTCTGAGGGTGAGGTTAAGGGTGAGGGTGAGTTTGAGGGTTAGGTTGAGAGTTAGGGTTAGTGTTAGGGTTAATGTTAGGGTGGGGGATAGGGTTAGGGTTAGGGTTTGGATCAGGATTAGGCTGAGGGTTAGGATTAGTGTTAGGGTGAGGATAAGGGTTAGGGTGAGGGTTATGGTGAGGGTGAGGGTTAGGGTTAGGGTTAGTGTGAAAGTGAGGTTTATGGTGAGGGTTATGGTTAGAGGGAGGTTTATGGTTAGGATTAGGCTTAGGGTGAGGGCTACGGTGAGAGTGAGGTTTAGGGTTAGAGATAGGGTGAGTTTAGGGTGAGGGTGAGGTTTAGGGTTAGGGTTAGGGTGAGTTTTAGGGTTATGGTTAGGGTTACCTTTTAGGCAAGGGTGAGGGTTAGGGTTAGATTTAGGATTAGGGTGATTGTTAGGGTGAGGGTTAGGGTTAGTGTTAGTGTTAAGGGGAGGGTTAGGATGAGGGTTAGTGTGAGGGTGAGGGTTAGGGTAAGGTTTAGGATTAGGATTAGGGTTAAGGTGAGGGTGAGTGTGAGGGTTATTGTTAGGGTTAGTATTAGGGGTATGGTGAGGGTCAGGGTTAACTTTAGGGTTATGTTTAGAGTGAGGGTTTATGTGAGGGTTAGGCTGAGGGTGATTGCTAGGGTCGTGGTTAATATGAGGGTTAGGGTTAGGGATAGGTTTAGGTTTAGGATTAGGTTTAGATTGAGTGTAAGTGTGAGGGTTAAGGTTATGGTTAGGCTTAGGCTTAGGTTTAGAGTGAGTGTTAGGGTTAGGGTTTGGTTTAGGGTGAAGGTGAGGGTTAGGGTTAGGGTTAGGGTGAGGGTTAGGGTTAGGGTGAGGGTGAGGGTGAGGGTGAGGGTGAGGGTGAGGGTGAAAGTTAGGGTTATGGTGAGGGTTATGGTTAGGGTGAGGGTTAGGGTTAGGGTTAGGCTTACGTGAGGGCTAGCGTGAGAGTGAGGTTTAGGGTTAGGGTTAGGGTGAGTTTTAGGGTGAGGGTGAGGTTTAGGGTTGGGGTTAGGGTGAGTTTTAGGGTTATGGTTAGGGTTAGAGTTAAGGCGAGTGTTAGGTTTAGGGTTAGATTTAGGTTTAGGGTGAGGGTTAGGGTGAGGGTTAGGGTTAGTGTTAGTGTTAGGGGCAGGGTTAGGATGAGGGTTAGGGAGAGGGTGAGGGTTAAGCTAAGGATTAGGATTAGGATTAGGGTTAAGGTGAGGGTGAGTGTGAGGGTTAGTGTTAGGGTTTGTATTAGGGGTAGGGTGAGGGTGAGGGTTAACTTTAGGGTTAGGTTTAGAGTGAGCGTTAGGGTGAGTGTTATGCTGAGGGTTATTGCTAGGGTGGTGGTTAATATGAGGGTTAGGTTTAGGGATAGGTTTAGGTTTAGGATTAGGTTTAGTTTGAAGGTAAGTGTGAGGGTTAGGGTTAGGGTTAGGCTTAGGCTTAGGGTTAGAGTGAGTATTAGGGTTAGGGATTGGTTTAGGGTGAAGGTGAGGGTTAGGGTTAGGGTTAGGGTGAGGGTGAGGGTGAGGGTTAGGGTTAGGGTTAGTGTGAAAGTTAGGGTTATGGTGACTGTTATAGTTAGGGTGAGGGTTAGGGTTAGGGTTAGGCTTAGGGTGAGGGCTAGGGTGAGAGTGAGGTTTAGGGTTAGGGTTAGGGTGAGTTTTAGGGTGAGGGTGAGGTTTAGGGTTAGGGTTAGGGTTAGTTTTAGGGTTATGGTTAGGGTTAGGGTTAAGGCGAGTGTGAGGGTTAGGGTTAGATTTAGGGTTAGGGTGAGGGTTAGGGTGAGGGTTAGGGTTAGTGTTAGTGTTAGGGGCAGGGTTAGTATGAGGGTTAGGGTGAGGGAGAGGGTTAGGGTAAGGGTTAGGATTAGGATTAGGGTTAAGGTGAGGTTGCATGTGAGGGTTAGTGTTAGGGTTAGGATTAGGTATAGGGTGAGGGTGAGGGTTAGCTTTAGGGTTAGGTTTAGAGTGAGAGTTAGGGTGAGGGTTATGGTGAGGGTTAGGGATAGGATTAGCGTTAAGGTATGTGCTAGGATGAGCGACAGTGTTAGGGTTAGGGTTAGAGTGAGAGTTAGGGTGAGGGTTAGGTTTAGGGTTAGTGTTAGGTTTAGGGTTGGTGTTAGGGTTAGGATTAGGGTAACGATGACTGTGAGTGTGACAGTTAGGGTTAGGGTTAGGGTTAGACTTAGGGTTAGGCTGAGGCTGAGGGTGAGGGTGAGGGTTAGATTTAGGGTGACCGTGTTGTTTAGGGTTAGAGTGAGGGTTAGGGTGAGGGTTAGGGTTATGATTAGGGTTAGGGTATGTCCTAGAGTGAGGATTAGAGTTAGGGATACGTTTAGGATAAGGTTTAGCACTAGGGTTAGGTTGAGGGCTAGGGTTAGTGTGAGGGTTTGGGTTAGGGTTAGAGTTAGGGTGAGGGTGAGTTTTAAGTTTAGGTTTAGGATTATTGTTATTCTTAGGGTTAGGGTTAAGGTTAAGGTTAAGGTAAATGTGAGGGTGAGGGTGATGTTGAGGGTTAGGGTTAGGGTTAGGATGAGGTTTAGAGTTAGGGTTAGTGTTAGGGTGAGGGTGAGGTTTAGGGTTATTGTTAGGGTTAGGGTTAGGTTTAGTGTGAGTGTTAGGGTTAGGTGTAATGTTATGGTTTGGGTTATGGTGAGGGCTATTGTTAGGGTGAGGGTTAGGGTTAGGGTTAGGCTTAGGCTTAGGGTTAGGCTGAGGGTGAGGATGAGGGTTAGGTTTAGGGTGAGGGTGAGGTTTAGGGTTAGTGTTAGCGTTAGGGTGCGGGTTAGTGTGAGGGTTAGGGTTAGGGTTAGTGTTACGGTTACGGTGAGGGTGAGGGTGACTATGATGGTTAGGCTTAGCCTTAGGCTTAGGCTTATGCTTAGGCCGAGCTTGAGAGTGAAGGTGAGGGTAAGGGTTAGGGTGATTGTTAGGGTTTTAGGGTTAGGGTGAGGGTTAGGGTTAGGGTTAGGGTGAGGTTTAGGGTGAGGTTTAGTTTTAAGATTAGGGCTAGGCTGAGTGCTAGGGTGAGGGTGAGGGTTAGGGTTAGAGTTAGGGTGAGGTTTAGGGTTAGGGTTAGGGTTAGGGTTAGGGTGAGTGTTAGGGTGAGGATTACGGTGAGGGTGAGGGTTAGGGTTAGGGTGAGGGTTAGGGTTAGGGTGAGGGTGATGGTGAGGGTTAGATTAGGGTTAGGGTTAGTGTTATTGTTAGTGTTATGGTTAGGTTTAAGTTTACCGTGAGGGTGAGGCTGAGGGTGAGGGTTAGGTTTAGGGTTAGGGTGAGGTTTAGCTTAGGGTTAGGGTAAAGGTTAGGGTGAGGGTTTGGGTTAGGGTTAGGATTACGGTGAGGGTGAGTGTGAGGGTTAAGGTGATGGTTAGTGTTATTGTTAGGGTTAGGTTTAGAGTTACGGTGAAGGTGAGGGTGAGTGTGAGGGTTAGGGTTAGGGTGAGGTTTAGGGTTAGGGTTAGCTTTAGGGTGAGGGTGAGGATGAGGTATAGGGTTAGATTTATGGTGAGGGTGAGTTTTAGGTTGAGGTTTAGGGTTAGGGTTAGTGTTAGGGTTAGGGTTGGGTTGAGGGTTAGGATGAGGGTGAGGGTTAGGGTGAGGGTTAGGATTAGGATTAGGGTTAGGATTAGGGTTAGTGTTAGGGTGAGTGTTTGGGTTAGGCTTAGGGTTAGGGTTAGGCTTAGTGTTAAGCTGAGGGTGAGGGTGAGGGTGAGGTTTAGGGTTAGGGTTTGGGTTAGGGTTAGCGTTTGAGTGAGAGTTAGGGTTAAGGTGAGAGTTAGGATGAGGATTAGGGTTAGGATTAGTGTTAGGGTTAGGGTTAGGGTGAGGGTTATTTTGAGGTGATGTTTATTATTAGGTTAGGGTGAGTGTGAGGGTGAGTTTCAGGGTTAGGGTAAGGGATAGGGAGAGGTTTAGGGTTATGCTTAGTGTTAGGTTTAGCTTTAGGATGAGGGTTAGTTTTAGGGTGAGGGTAAGTGTTAGGGTGAGGGTTAGGGTTATGGTGACGGTTATGGTTACAATGAGGGTTAGGGTTAGGTTTAGTGTTATTGTTAGGGTTAGGGTTACGGTTAATGTGAGGGTTAGGGTTAGTTTTAGGGTGTGGTTTATATTCAGGGTTAGGGTTAGAGTTAGTGTTAGGGCGAGGGTGAGGTTTAGGGTTAGATTTAGCGTTAGTGTTAATGTTAGGTTTAGGGTGAGGGTTAGTGTGAGGGTTAGGGTTAGGGTTAGGGTGAGTGTTAGGATGAGGTGTACGGTTAGGATTAGGGTTAGGGTGAGCGCTAGGGTGATGGTTAATGTGAGGGTTAGTTTTAGGGATAGGGTTAGGTTTAAGATTAGGTTTAGATTGAGGGTGAGTGTGAGGGTTAGGGTTAGGGTTAGAGTGAGTGCTAGGGTTAGGGTTTGGTTTAGGGTGAGGGTGAGGGTTAGGGTTAGGATTAGGGTGAGGGTGAGGGTGAGGGTTAGGGTTAGGGTTAGTGTGAAAGTTAGGGTTATGATGAGGGTTATGGTTAGAGTTATGGTTAGGGTGAGGGCTAGGGTGAGGGCTAGGGTGAGAGTGAGGTTTAGGGTTAGGGTTAGGGTGAGTTTTAGGGTGAGGGTGAGGTTTGGGGTTAGGGTTAGGATAAGTTTTAGGGTTATGGTTAGGGTTCCGGTTAAGGCGAAGGTGATGGTAAGGGTTAGATTTAGGGTTAGGGTGAGGTTTAGGGTGAGGTTTATGGTGAGTGTTAGGGTTAGGAGTAGGGTTAGGATGAGGGTTAGGGTGAGGGTGAGGGTTAGGGTAACGGTTAGGATTAGGATTAGGGTTAAGTTGAGATTGAGTGTGAGGGTTAGTGTTATGCTTAGGGTTAGGGTTAGGATTAGGGGTAGGGTGAGGTTGAGGGTTAGCTTTAGGGTTAGGTTTAGAGTGAGGGTTATGGTGAGGGTTAGGGATAGGATTAGCTTTAGGCTATATGCTAGGCTGAGCAACAGGGTTGGGTTAGGGTTAGAGTGAGGGTTATGGTGAGGGTTAGGTTTAGGGTTAGGGTTAGGTTTAGGGTTGGTGTTAGGGTTAGGATTACAGTTACGATGACTGTGAGTGTGACAGTTAGGGTTAGGGGTAATGTTAGGCTTAGGGTTAGGCTGAGGCTGAGGATGAGGGTGAGGGTTAGATTTTGGATGAGGGTTTGATTTAGGGTTAGAGTGAGGGTTAGGGTGAGTGTTAGGGTTAGATTAGGGTTAGGGTATGTCTTAGGGTGAGGATTAGGGTTAGTGTTAGGTTTAGGGTAAGGTTTAGCGTTAGGGTTAGAGTCAGGGTTAGGGTTAATGTGAGGGTTTGGGATAGGGTTAGAGTTACGGTGAGGGTGAATTTTAAGTTTAGGTTTTGGGTTATGGTTATTCTTAGGGTTAGGGTTAAGTTTAAGGTTAAGGTAAGGGTGAGGGTGAGGGTGATGTTGAGGGTTAGGATTAGGGTTAGGGTGAGGGCTAGGGTGATGTTGAGGGTTAGGTTTAGGTTTAGGCTTAGGCTTATTGTTAGTCTGAGGGTGAGGTTGAGGTTGAGGGTTAGGGATAGTGTGATGGGTAGGGTTAAGTTTAGGGTGAGGTTTAGGATGAGGGTTAGGGTTAGGCTGAGTGTTACGGTGAAGGTGATGGTAAGCGTAAAGGTGAGGTTTAGGCTGTGGGTGAGGGTTAAGATAAGGGTAAGTGTTAGCTTTAGGGTTCGGGTTAGGGTAAGAGTTACTGTTAGAATTAGGATTAGGGTGAGGGCTAGAGTGAGGGTGAGGGTTAGGGTTATGGTGAGGTTTAGGGTTAGGTTGAGGGTTAAGATTAATGTGAGGGTTAATGTTAGGGTTAGGGTTAGTGTAAGGGTGAGGGTAAGTGTTAGGGAGAGTGTTAGGGTTAGGGTGAGTATTATGGTTAGGGTGAGTGTTAGAGTTAGGGTTAGGGTTATTGTTAGGGTTTGCGTTAGGGTTACCCTTACAGTGAATGTGAGGGTTAGTGTTAGAGTTAGGGTTAGTATTAGGGTTAGGGTGATGGTGAGTGTGTGGGTTAGGGTTATGTATAGGGTTAGGCTTAGGGTTAGGCTAAGGTTGAGATTGAGGGTGAAGGTTAGGGTTAGGGTGAGGGTTAGGTTTAGGGTTAGGTTGAGGGTGAGTGTATGGGTTAGGGTTAGGTTTAGGTTTAGGCTTAGGGTTAGGCTAAGGGTGAGGTTAAGGTTGAGGGTTAGGGTTAGGGTGAGGGTTAGGTTTAGGTTTAAATTGAGGGTTAGGATGTGGGTTAAGGTTAGGATTAGGGTTATAGTGAGGGCTAGTGTGAGGGTGAGGGTTAGGGTTAGGGTTAGGGCGAGGTTTAGCATTAGGGTTAGGTTTAGGGATAGGTTGAGGGATAGGGTTAGGGTTATGGTGAGGGTGAGGTTTAGGGTTAGGTTGAGGATTTGGATTAGGGCTAGGTTTAGGGTGAGGGTTAGTGTTAAGGTTAGGGTGAGGGTTATCATGAGGGTTAGGGTTAGGATTAGGGTTAGGATGAGGGCTAGGGTGAGGGTGAGTGTTAGGGTTAGGGTTACGCTGAGGTTTAGGGTTCGGGTTAGCTTTAGGGTTAGGGTGAGGGTTATGATTAGGGTGAGGGTGAGGGTTCACGTTAGGTTTAGGGTTAGGATTAGGGTTTGGTTGAGGGTGAGTGTGTGGGTTAGGGTTATGTATAGGGTTAGGCTTAGGGTTAGGCTAAGGGTGAGTTTGATGGTAAGGGTAAGGGTTAGGGTAAGGGTTAGAGTTAGGGTTAGGTTGAGGGAGAGTGTGTGGCTTAGGATTAGATTTAGGTTTAGGCTAAGGGTGAGGTTAACGGTGAATGCTAGGGTTAGGGTGGGGGTTAGGTTTAAGGTTAGGGTGAGGGTTAGGATGAGGGTTAAGGTTAGGATTAGGTTTAGTGTGAGGGCTAAAGTGAGTGTGATGTTTAGGGTGAGGGTTAGGGGGAGGTGGAGGGAGAGGTTCAGCATTACAGTTACGGTTAGGGTGAGGGATAGGGTGAGGGTTGGTGTTAAGCTTAGGGTTATGGTGAGGGTTAAGGTTAGGGTGAGGGTTAGGTTTAGGGTTAGGATTAGGATTAGGGTTAGGGTGAGGGTGAGTGTGAGGGTTAGGGTTAGGGTTAGGCTTAGGGATGGGCTGAGGGTGAGGGTGAGGGTGAGTGTTAGGGTGAGGGTAAGGGTGAGGTTTAGGGTTAGAGTTAATGTTAAGGTGAGGGTTAGGGTTAGGGTGAGCTTTAGGGTGAGTGTTAGATTGAGGATTAGTGTTAGGTTTAGTGTGAGGTTGATGGTGAGGATGAGGGTTACGGTTAGGGTGAGGGCTAGGTTGAAGTTGAGGATTAGGGTTAGGGTTAGGGTGAGGTTTAGGTTTAGGGTGATGGTTAGTGTTAGTGTTAAGGTTAAGGTTAGGATGTGGGTTAGGGTGAGGTTTAGTGTTAAGTATAGGGTTACGTTTAGGATTAGGGTTTGTGTGAGGGTGAGTGTGAGGGTTATGGTTAGGGTTAGGGTTAGGCTGAGGGTGAAGTTGAGGGTTAGGGTTAGAGTGAGGGTTAGGGTTAGGGTTAGGGTGAGGGTTAGGGTGAGGGTTAGGTTTAGGATTAGGTTTAGCAGGAGGGCTAGCATGCTGGTGAGGGTTAGGGTTAGGGTTAGGGTGAGGTTTAGGTTTAGGGTTAGGTTGAGAGTTAAGATTAGGGCTAGGTATAGGGTGAGGGTTAGGGTTAGGTTGAGGGTTAGGGTTAGGATTAGGGTTAGGATGAGGGCAAGGGTGAGGGTGAGGGTTAGGGTTAGGGTTATGGTGAGGTTTAGGTTTCGGGTTAGGTTTAGTGTTAGGGTGAGGGTTAAGGTTAGGGTTATGGTGAGGGTCAGTGTTAAGATATAGTTGAGGGATAGAATTAGTTTTAGGGTTAGGGTGAGGGTTAGGGTTAGGATTAGGATGAAGGTTAGGATGTGGGTTAGGGTTACAATTTGGATTAGGGTGAGGGGGAGTGTTAATGTTAGGGTTAGGGTTAGGTTTAGGGTTAGGGTTAGGGGTAGGGTTAGGGTGAGATTTAGGTTTCGGGTTTTGGGATGAGGGTTAAGTTGGAGGTGAGCTTTAGGATGAGGACTAAGGTGAGGGTGAGGGTTAGGGTTAGTATTAGGGTTAGGGTGAGGGTTAGGTTGAGGTTTAGGTTTAGGTTTAGGGTTAGGGTTAGGATTAGGATTAAGGTGAGGGTTAGTGTGAGGATTAGGGTTAGGGTTAGGCTTAGGCTTAGGGTTAGGCTGAGGGTGAGTGTGGGGATGAGGATTAGGTTTAGAGTGATGATTCCAGTTATGGTTAGGTTGAGAGTTAGCATGAAGCTTAGGGTTAGGATTAGGTTTAGGGTTGAGAGCTAGGAAGAGTGTGCAGTTTAGGGTTAGGTTTAGCCTTAGGGTTAGACTGAGGCTGAAGGTGAGAGTGAGCATTAGGGTTAGGGTGATGGTTAGAATTACGGTTAGGGTGAGGGTTAGGATGTGGGTTAGGATTAGGGTGAGGGTTAGAATGAGTGTGACAGTAAGAGTAAAGGTGAGGGTTAGGCTGAGGGTGAGGGTTATGTTAAGGGTGAGGGTTCGGATTAGGGTTAGGGTGAGGGTTAGGGTTAGATTGAGGGTTAGTGTTAGGTTTAGTGTGAGGTTTAGGGTGAGGATGAGGGTTAGGCTTTGGGTGAGGGCTAGGGTGAAGTTGAGGGTTAGGGTTAGGGTTACTGTTAGGGTTAGGGTTAGTGTGAGGTTTAGTGTGGGGGTGAGGCTTAGTGTTAGGGTTAGGATTAGGCTTAGGGTTAAAGTGAGGGTGAGTGTGAGGGTTACGGTTAGGGTGAATGTTGAGGTTAGGGTTAGAGTGAGGGTTGTGGTGAGGGTTAGGCTTAGGCTTAGGGTTTGGGTATTGGCTAGGGTGAAGGTGAGGGTTAGGGTTAGGGTTAGTGTGAGGTTTAGGGTTAGGGTGAGGATTAGGGTTAGTGTGAGGTTGAGGTTTAGGGTTAGAGTTAGGGTTAGGGGGAGGGTTAGGGTTAGGGTGAGTTTTAGGTTGAGGTTTAGGGTTAGGGTTAGTGTTAGGTTTAGGATTAGGGTTAGGGTGAGGGTGAGTGTGAAGGTTAGGGTTAGGCTTAGGCTTAGGCTCAGGTTTAGGCTGAGGGTGATGGTGGGGGTGAGGATAAGGTTTCGGGTGATGGTTAGGGTTATGATTAGGGTGAAGGTTAGGATGAGGGTTAGGTTGAGTGTGAGGGTTAGGGTTAGGGTGATGTTTAGGGTGACGGTTTGGTTGAAGGTTAGCCTGAGGTTTAGGGATAGGGTGAGGGTTAGGGTGAGTGTGATGGTAAGGGTAAAGTTGAGGGTTAGGCTAAGTGTGAGGGTTAAGTTAAGGTTGATTGTTAGGGTTAGGGTGAGGGTTAGGGTAAGGGTGAGGGTTAGGTGTTAGGGTGAGGGTGAGGGTTAGATTGAGGATGAGGGTTAGGGTTAGGGTGAGGGAAAGGGTTAGAATTAGGTTTAGGGTGAGGGCTAGGGTGAGAGTGAGGGTTAGGGTTAGTGTTAGGGTGCGGTTAAGTGTTCGGGTGAGGGTTAGGGTTAGTGTTAGGGTTATTGTTATTGTTAGGTTTAGGTTTACGTTTAGGGTGAGGGTGAGGGTGAGGTTTAGGGTTACAGTTAGGCTTAGGTTGAGAGTTAGTGTGTGGGTTAGGGTTAGGGATAGGGTTAGGTTTAGGATTAGGGATAGGTTGAGAGTGAGTGTGAGGGTTAGGGTTAGGGCTAGACTTAGGTTTAGGGTTAGGGTTTGGTTTAGGGTGAGGGTGAGGTTTAGGTTTAGGGTTAGTGTTAGTGTTAGGGTTAGGCTTACAGTGATGGTTAGGGTTAGGGTTAGGTTTAGGCTTAGGCTTAGGTTTAGGCTGATGGTGAGGGTGGAGATGAGGATTAGGTTTAAAGAGATGGTGAGTGTTATAGTTACCTTGAGGGTTAGGATGAGGGTTAGGGTTAGGATTATGCTTAGGCTGAGGCGGAGGTTGAGGGTGAGGTTTAGGGTTAGGGTGATGGTTAGGGTTAGGTTTAGGGTGAGGGTTAGGATGAGGGTTAGGGTTAGGGTGAGGGTGACGGTAAGGTAAAGGTGAGGGTTAATGTTAGGGTGAGGTTTACGGTAAGGGTGAGGATTAGGGTTAGGTTGAGGGTTAGGGTGAGGGTTAGGGTTAGGGTTAGGTTGAGTGTGAGGGTTAGATTGAGGGTTAGGTTTATGTTGAGGGTTATGGTTAAGGTGAGGGTTATGTTTAGGGTTAGGGTTATTGTCACGGTTATGTTTAGGGTTACGGTTACGGTGAGAGTGAGGGTGAGGCTGAGGGTTAGGGTTAGGGTGAGCTTTAGGTTTAAGGTTCGGGTTAGAGTTAGGCTTAGTGTGAGGGTGAGGTTTATGGTTAGAGTTAGGGTTAGTGTTAAGGTTAGGGTTAGGGTGAGGGTTAGGGTTTGTGTTAGAGTTCGGTAAGGCTTAGGCTTAGGCTTAGGCTGAGCTTCAGGGTGAGGGAAAGATTTAGGTCAAGGTTTAGGGTTAGGATTAGGGTTAGGGTGAGGGTGAGGGTTAGGGTAAGGGTTAGGCTTAGGCTTTGGGTAACCTTAGGGTGAGTGTGAGTGTGAGGATTAGCGTTAGGGTGATGGTTAGGGTTAGGATTAGTGTTATTGTTAGGGTTAGGGTTAGAGTTAAGGTGAGGGTGAGGGTGCGATTGAGGGTTAGGGTTAGGGTTAGGGTGAGGTTTAGGGTTAGGGTTAGAGATAGGGTTAGGGTGAGGTTGAGCTTTAGGGTTAGAGTTAGGGTTAGTGTTAGGGTTAGGCTTAGGGTTAGGCTTAGGGTTAGGCTGAGGGTGAGGGTGGGGATGAGGTTTAGGGTTATGATTAGGGTTAGGGTTAGGTTTAGGGTTAGGGTGAGGGTTAGGTTTGGGGTTAGTGTTAGCCTTAGGGTGAGTGTGAGGGTTAGGTTGAGGTTTAGGGATAGAGTTAGGGTTAGGATTAGGGTTAGGGTGACTGTGAATGTGAGGGTTAGGGTTACAGTTTGGCTTAGGCTTATGGTTAGGATTAGGGTGAGGGTTAGGGTGAGGGTGAGGGTGAGAGTTAGCATTAGGTTTAGGGTGAAGTTTAGGCTTAGAATACGTGTGAGTGTTGGTGTTAGGGTTAGGGTTAGGGTTAGGTTTAGTGTTACGGTTACGGTGAGGGTGAGGGTGAGTGTGAGGGTTAGGCTTAGCCTTAGGCTTAGCCTTATGCTTAGGCCGAGTTTGAGGGTGAAGGTGACGGTTAGGGTTAGGGTGATTGTTAGGGTTTTAGGGTTAGGGTGAAGGTTAGGATTAGGGTTAGGGTGAGGTTTAGGGTGAGGTTTAGGTTTAAGACTAGGGCTAAGGTGAGTGCTAGGTTGAGGGTGAGGGTTAGGATTAGAGTTATGGTGAGGTTCAGGGATAGGGTTAGGTTTAGGGTTAGGGTTAGTGTTACGGTGAGGGTTACAGTGAGGGTGAGGGTTAGGTTTAAGGTAAGGTTTAGGGTTAGGGTGAGGTTGAGGGTAAGTTTAGGGTTACGGTTATTGTTATTGTTATGGTCATGGTTAGGTTTAAGTTTACAGTGAGGGTGAGGCTGAGGGTGAGGGTTAGGTTTTGGGTTAGGGTGAGGTTTAGGTTAGGGTTAGGGTAAGGATTAGGGTGAGGTTTTGGTTTAGTTTTATGATTATGGTGAGGGTGAGTGTTAGGTTTAGGGTGAGGGTTAGTGTTATTTTTAGGGTTAGGGTTAGCGTTACGGTGAAGGTGAGGGTGAGTGTGAGGGTTATGGTTAGGGTGAGGTTTAGGGTTAGGGTTAGGTTTAGGGTGAGGGTGAGGGTGAGGTTTAGGGTTAGATTTAGGCTTAGGGTGAGGTTTAGATTGAGATTTAGGTTTAGGGTTATTGTTAGGGTTAGTGTTAGGGTGAGGGTTAGTATGAGGGTGAGGTTTAGGTTGAGGTTTAGAGTTAGGGCTAGGATTAGGATTAGGGTTAGCATTAGGGTGAGTGTTTGGGTTAGACATAGGGTTAGGGTTTGGCTTAGCATTAAGCTGAGGGTGAGGGTGAGGGTGAGGATTAGGGTTTTGGTTTGGGGTAGGGTTAGCATTTGGGTGAGAGTTAGGGTTAGGGTTAGGGTGACAGGATGAGGATTAGGGTTAGGATTAGTGTTAGGGTTAGGGTTAGGGTGATGTTTAGGATTAAGGAAAGGTTTGGGTTGAGGTTTAGGGATAGGGTTAGGGTTAGGATTAAGGTTAGGTTGAGGTTGAGGGTTAACTTTAGGCTTAGGTTTAGAGTGAGGGTAAGGTTGAGGGTTATGGTGAGGGTTAGGGATAGGATTAGCGTTAGGGTATGTGCTAGGATGAGCAATAGGGTTCAGGTTAGGATTAGAGTAAGGGTTAGGTTGAGGTTTAGGTTTAGGTTTAGTGTTAGGGTTAGGGTTGGTGTTAGGGTGAGGAGTAGGGTTACGGTGACTGTGAGTGTGACAGTTATGGTTAGGGTTAGTGTTAGGCTTAGGGTTAGGCTGAGGCTGAGGGTGAGGGTGAGGGTTAGACTTAGGTTGAGGGTTTGGTTTAAGGTTAGAGTGAGGGTTAGGGTGAGCGTTAGGGTTAGATTAGGGTTATGGTATGTCGTAGGGTGAGGATTAGGGTTAGTGTTAGGTTTAGGGTGAGGGTGAGGGTGAGGTTTAGGGTGAGGTTTAGGGTGAGGTTTAGTGTTAGGTTTAGGGTTAGGGTGAGGGTTAGGATGAGGGTGAGGGTTAGGGTGAGGCTTAGTGTTAGGGCTAGGATTAGGATTAGGGTTAGCATTAGGGTTAGTGTTTGGGTTAGGCTTACGGTTAGGGTTAGGCTTAGTATTACGATGAGGGTGAGGGTGTGGGTGAGAATTAGGATTAGGGTTAGGGTTAGGTTCAGGATTAGGTTTTGGGTGAGGTTGAGTGTCAGGGTTATCGTTAGGGTTATGATTAGGCTTAGGGTTAGGCTGAAGGTGAGGGTGAGGGTTAGGGTTAGGGTGAGGGTTAGGTTTAGGGTTAGGTTGAGGGTTAGGATGAGGGTTAGGTTTAGGATTAGGATTAGGGTGAGGGCTAGCATGAGGTTGAGGGTTAGGGTTAGTGTTAGGGTGAGGTTTAGTGTTAGGATTAGGTTTAGGCATAGGGTGGGGGTTAGGGTTAAGGTTATGATGAAGATGAGGGTTAGGGTAAGGTTGAGGGTTAGGATTAGGTCTAGGTTTAGGGTGAGGTTTAGGGTTAGGGTGAGGGCTACAGTGAGGGTGAGGTTTAGGTTTAGGGTGAGGTTTAGGGTTAGGGTGATGGTTAGTGTTAGTGTGAGGATTAGTGTTAGGGTTAGGGTTAGTGTTAGTGTGAGGGTAAGTGTTAGGGTGAGGGTTAGGTTTATGGTGACGGTTATGGTTACAATGAGGGTTAGGTTTAGGCTTAGTGTTATTGTTAGAGTAAGGGTTAGGGTTACGGTTACTATGAGGGTGAGGGTTAAGGTTCAGTTTAGGGTGAGGTTTATATTAAGGGTTAAGGTTAGAGTTAGGGTTAGGGTGAGAGTGAGGTTTAGGGTTACAGTTAGCGTTAGTGTTAGTGTTAGGGTTAGGGTGGGGGTTAGTGTGAGGGTTAGGGTTAGGCTTAAGCTTAGGGTTAGGCTTAGGCTTAGGCCGAGATTGAGGGTTAGGTTTAGGGTTAGGGTGAGGGCTAGGGTGAGAGTGAGGTTTATGTTTAGGGTTAGGGTGAGGTTTATGATGAGGGTGAGGTTTAGGGTTAGGGTTAGTGTGAGGTTTAGGGTTATGTTTAGGGTTACGCTTAAGGCGAGGGTGAGGGTTAGGCTTAGAGCTAGGGTTAGGGTGAGGGTTAGGGTGAGGATTAGTGTTAGTTTTAGTGTTAGGGGTAGGGTTAGGCTGAGAGTTAGGGTGAGGGTTAGGGTTAGGGTAAGGGTTAGGATTAGGATTATTGTTAAGGTGAGGGTGAGTGTGAGGTTACTGTTAGTGTTAGGGTTAGGGTTAGCATTAGGGTTAGGGTGAGGGTGAGGGTTACCTTTAGGTTTCGGTTTAGAGGGAGGGTAAGGGTGAGATTTATGGTGAGGGTTGGGGATAGGATTAGCGTTAGGGTATGTGCTCTGATGAGCAATAGGGTTAGGGTTAGCTTTAGAGTGAGGGTTAGGGTGAGGGTTAGGTTTAGGTTTAGTGTTAGGGTTAGGATTAGGGTTACGGTGACTGTGAGTGTGACAGTTAGTGTTAGGGTTAGTGTTAGGCTTAGGGTTAGGCTCAGCCTGAGGGTGAGGTTGAGGGTTAGATTTAGGGTGAGGGTTTGGTTTAGGGTTAGAGTGAGGGTTAGGGTGAGGGTTAGGGTTAGATTAGGGTTAGGGTATTTCCTTGGGTGACGATTAGGGTTAGTGTTAGCTTTAGGGTGAGGTTTAGCGTTAGGGTTAGGGTCAGGGTTAGGGTTAGGGTGAGGGTTTGGGTTAGGGTTAGAGTTACTGTGAGGGTGAAGTTTAAGTTTAGGTTTAGGTTTATGGTTAATCTTAGGGTTAGGATTAAGTTTAAGGTTAAGGTAAGGGTGAGGGTGAAGGTGATGTTGAGGGTTAGGGTTAGGGTTAGGATGATGTTTTGAGTTAGGGTTAGTGTTAGGGTGAGGGTGAGGTTTAGGGTTATTGTTAGGGTTAGGGTTAGTGTGAGTGTTAGGGTTAGGTTTAGTGTTATGGTTAGGGTTATGGTGAGGGCTATTGTGAGGGTGAGGGTTAGGGTTAGGGTTAGGCTTAAGCTTAGTGTTAAGCTGAGGGTGAGGGTGAGGGTTTGGGTTAGGGTTAGGGTTAGGCTAAGGCTTAGGGTTAGGCTGAGGTTGAGTGTGAGGGTTAGGGTTATGGTTAGGCTTCGTGTTAGGCGGAGTTTGAGGTATAGGGTGTGGGTTAGGTTTAGGTTCAGTGTGAGGTTTAGGGTTAGGGTGAGCGTTAGGGTGCGGGTTAGTGTGAGGGTTAGGGTTAGGGTTAGTGTTACGTTTACGGTGAGGGTGAGGGTGAGTGTGAGGGTTAGGATTAGCCTTTGACTTAGGCTTATGCTTAGGCCTAGCTTGAGGGTGAAGGTGAGGCTTAGGGTTATGGTGATTGTTAGGGTTTTAGGGTTAGGGTGAGGGTTAGTGTTAGGGTTAAGGTGAGGTTTAGGGTGAGGTTTAGGTTTAAGATTAGGGCTAGGGTGAGTGCTAGGGTGAGGGTGAGGGTGAGGGTTAGAGTTAGGGTGAGGTTTAGGGTTAGGTTTAGGTTTAGGGTTAGGGTGAGTGTTAGGGTGAGGATTACGGTGAGGGTGAGGGTTTGGGTTAGGGTGAGGGTTAGGGTGAGGGTGAGGGTAAGGATGAGGGTTAGATTAGGGTTAGGGTTAGTGTTATTGTTAGTGTTATGGTTAGGTTTAAGTTTACAGTGAGGGTGAGGCTGAGGGTGACAGTTAGGTTTAGGGTTAGGGTGAGGTTTAGGTTAGAGTTAAGGTAAGGTTTAGGTTGAGGTTTTAGGTTAGATTTAGGGTTACGGTGAGGGTGAGTTTTAGGGTTAGGTTGAGGGTTCATGTCATTGTTAGGGTTAGGGTTAGAGTTATGGTGAATGTGAGGGTGAGTGTGAGGGTTAGGGTTAGGGTGAGGTTTAGGGTTAGGGTTAGGTTTAGGGTGAGGGTGAGGGTGAGGTTTAGGGTTAGATTTTGGGTTAGGTTGAATCTTTTGGTGAGGTTTAGGGTTAGGATTAGTGTTATGGTTAGGGTTAGGGTGAGGGTTAGGATGAGGGTGAGGGTTAGGGTGAGGTTAAGGGTTAGGTTTAGGATTAGGAATAGGGTTAGTGTTAGGGTGAGTGTTTGGGTTAGGCTTATGGTTAGGGTTAGGCTTAGCGTTAAGCTGAGGGTGACGGTGAGGGTGAGGGTTAGGGTTAGCGTTTGGGTGAGATTTAGGTTTAGGGTGAGAGTTAGGGTGAGTTAAGGTTAGTGTTAGTGTTAGGGTTAGGGTTAGGGTGAGGGTTAGTGTTAGGGTGAGGGTTAGGTTAAGGGTTAGGATTAGGATTAGGATTAGGATTAGTGTTAGGGTTAGGTTTAGGGTGAGGGTTAGGATGAGGGTGATGTTTAGGGTTAGGGTTAGGGTGAGGGTGAGGGTGAGTTTAGCATTAGAGTTAGGGTTAGGGTGAGGGATAGGGTGAGGTTTAGGGTTAGTGTTAGTGTTAGGGTTAGGGTTAGGATGAGGGTTAGTGTTAGGGTGAGGGTTAGGTTTAGGGTTAGGATTAGGATTAGGGTTTGTGTGAGGGTGAGTATGAGGGTTAGGGTTAGGGTTAGGTTTAGGCAAAAGGATAGGCTGAGGGTGAGGGTTAGGGTGAGGGTTAGGGTTAGGGTGAGGGTGAGTTTTAGGGTTAGAGTTAGTGTTGAGATTTACTGTGAGGGTTAGTGTTATGTTTAGTGTTAGGGTTAGGGTTAGGGTGAGTGTTAGGGTGAGGATTAGGGTTAGGGATAGGGTTAGGTTTAGGATTAGCTTTTGGGTGAGGTTGAGTGTGAGGGTTATGGTTAGGGTTATGATTAGGCTTAGGGTTAGGCTGAGCGTGAGGGTGAGGTTTAGGTTTAGGGTGAGGTTTAGGTTTAGGGTTAGGGTGAGCGTTAGGAGGATGAGGGTTAGGTTTAGGTTTATGGTTAGGGTGTGGGCTATCATGAGGGTGAGGGTTAGGGTTACAGTTAGGGTGAGGTTTAGGGTTAGGATTAGCTTTAGGCATAGGGTGGGGATTAGGGTTAAGGTTATGATGAGGTTGACGGTTAGGGTAAGGTTGAGGGTTAGGATTAGGTCTAGGTTTAGGGTGAGGTTTAGGGTTAGGGTGATGGTTAGGGTTAGTGTGAGAATTAGTGTTACAGTTAGGGTTAGTGTTAATGTGAGGGGAAGTGTTTTGGTGAGGGTTAGGTTTATGGTGACGCTGAGGGTTACAATGAGGGTTAGGGTTAGGTTTAGTGTTATTGTTAGAATTAGGGTTAGTGTTATGGTTACTGTGAGGGTGAGGGTTAGGGTTCGGTTTAGGGTGAGGTTTATATTAAGGGTTAAGGTTAGAATTAGGGTTAGGGTGAGGGTGAGGTTTAGGGTTTGAGTTAGCGTTAGTGTTACTGTTAGTGTTAGGGTGAGGGTTAGTGTGAGGGTTAGTCTGAGGGTTAGGGTTAGGCTTAAGCTTAGGTTTAAGTTTAGGCTTAGGCCGGGATTGAGGGTTAGGGTTATGGTTAGGGTGAGGGCTAGGGTGAGAGTGAGGTTTAGGGTTAGGTTTAGGGTGAGGTTTAGGGTGAGGGTGAGGTTTAGGGTTAGGGTTAGGGTGAGGTTTAGGGTTATGTTTAGGGTTACGGTAAAGGTGAGGGTGAGGGTTAGGGTTAGAGTTAGGGTTAGGGTGAGGTTTAGTGTGAGGATTAGTGTTAGTGTTAGTGTTAGGGGTAGTGTTAGGCTGAGAGTTAGGGTGAGGGTGAGGGTTAGGGTAAGGTTTAGAATTAGGATTACGGTTAAGGTGAGGGTGAGTGTGAGGTTAGTGTTAGTGTTAGCGTTAGGGTTAGCATTAGGGTTAGGGTGAGGGTGAGTGTTAGCTTTAGGGTTAGGTTTAGAGTGAGGTTAAGGTTGAGGCTTATGGTGAGGGTTGGGGATAGGATTAGCGTTAGGTTATGTGCTAGGATGAACAATAGGGTTAGGGTTAGCTTTAGAGTGAGGGTTACGGTGAGGGTTAGGTTTAGGTTTAGTGTTAGGGTTAGGGTTGGTGTTAGGGTTAGGAGTAGGGTTACGGTGATTGTGAGTGTGACAGTTAGGGTTAGGGTTAGTGTTAGGCTTAGGGTTAGGCTGAGGCTAAGGGTGAAGGTGAGGGTTAGATTTAGGGTGAGGGTTTGGTTTAGGGTTAGAGTGAGGCTTAGGGTGAGGGTTAGGGTTACATTAGGGTTAGGGTATGTCCTAAGGTGAGGATTAGTGTTAGTGTTAGGTTTAGGGTGAGGTTTAGTGTTAAGGTTAGGGTCAGGGTTAGAGTTAGGGTGAGGGTGAAGTTTAAGTTTAGGTTTAGTGTCATGGTTATTGTTAGGGTTAGGGTTAAGGTTATGATGAGGGTGAGGGTTAGGGTAAGGTAGGGGGTTAGGATTAGGTCTAGGTTTAGGGTGAGGGTTAGGGTTAGGGTGAGGACTAGGGTGACGGTGAGGTTTAGGGTTAGGGTGAGGTTTAGGGTTAGTGTGATGGTTAGTGTTAGTGTGAGGATTAGTGTTAGGGTTGGGGTTAGTGTTAAGGTGAGGGTAAGTGTTAGGGTGAGGGTGAGGGTTATGGTGACGGTTATCTTTACAATGAGGGTTAGGTTTAGGTTTAGTATTATTGTTAGGGTTAGAGTTAGGGTTACGGTTACTATGAGGGTTCGGGTTAGGGTGAGGTTTAGGGTGAGGTTTATATTAAGGGTTAGGGTTAGAGTTAGGGTTAGGGTGAGGGTGAGGATTAGGGTTAGAGTTAGCGTTAGTGTTAGTGTTAGGGTTAGGGTGAGGGTTAGTGTGAGGGTTAGGGTTAGGCTTAAGCTTAGGGTTAGGCTTAGGCTTAGGCCGAGAGTGAGGGTGATTGTTAGGGTTAGGGTTAAGGGTAAGGGTTACGGTTAGGGTTAGGGTGAGTGTTAGGATGAGGTGAAGTGTTAGGATTAGGTTTAGGGTAAGCACTAGGGTGATGGTTAATGTGAGGGTTAGGCTTAGTTATAGGGTTAGGTTTAGGATTAGGTTTAGATTGAGGGTGAGTGTGAGGGTTAGGGTTAGTGTTAGGCTTAGGGTTAGAGTCAGTGTTAGGGTTAGGGTTTGGTTTAGGGTGAGGGTGAGGTTTAGGTTAGGGTTAGGGTGAGGGTGAGGGTGAGCGTTAGGGTTAGGGTTAGTGTGAAAGTTAAGGTTATGGTGAGGGTTATGGTTAGGGTGAGGGTTAGGGTTAGGTTTATGGGTTAGGGTGAGGGCTAGGGTAAGTGTGAGGTTTAGGGTTAGGGTTAGGGTGAGGTTTAGTTTGAGGCTGAGGTTTAGGGTTAGTGTTAGCGTGAGGTTTAGGGTTATGGTTAGGGTTACGGTTAAGGCGAGGGTGAGGGTTAGGGTTAGAATTAGGTTTCGGGTGAGGGTTAGGGTGAGGGTTTGTGTTAGTGTCAATGTTAGGGGTTGGGTTAGGATGAGGGTTATGGTGCGGGTGAGGATTATGGTAAGGGTTAGGATTAGGATTAGGTTTAAGGTGAGGGTGAATGTGAGCATTAGGGTTAGGGTTAGGATTTGCATATGGGTTAGCGTGTGGGTGAGGTTTAGCTTTAGGTTTAGGTTTAGAGTGAGGGTCTGGGTGAGGGTTATGGTGAGGGTTAGGGATAGGATTAGCGTTAGGGTATGTTCTAGGATGAGCAATAGGCTTAGGGTTAGGATTAGAGTGAAGGTTAGGGTGAGGGTTAGGTTTAGGGTTAGTGCTAGGGTTAGATTTGGTGTTAGGGTTAGGATTAGGGTTAAGGTGACTGTAAGCATGACAGTTAGGTGTAGGGTTAGTGTTAGGCTTAGGGTTAGGCTGAGTTTGAGTGTGAGGGTTAAGGTTAGGTTTTGGGTTAGGGTTAGGCTTAGTGTTAGGCAGAGGGTGAGGGTGAGTGTGAGGGTTAGGGTGATTGTTAGGGTTTCAGGGTTAGGGTGAGTGTTAGGGTTAGGCTTAGGGTGAGGTTTAGGTTTAAGATTAGGGCTTGGGTTAGTGCTAGGGTGAGGGTGAGTGTTAGGGTTAGAGTTAGGGTGAGGTTTATTGTTAGGGTTAGGTTCAGGGTTAGGGTGAGTGTTACGTTGAGGGTGAGGGTTAGGGTTAGGGTGAGGTTTAGGGTTAGGGTGAGGTTTAGGTTATGGTTAGGTTAAGGGTTAGGGTGAGGGTTTGTGTTAGGGTTAGGGTTACGGTGAGGGTGAGTGTTAGGGGTACCGTGAGGGTTCGTGTTATTGTTAGGGTTAGGGTTAGAGTTACGGTGAAGGTGAGGGTGAGTGTGAGGGTTAGGGTTAGGGTGAGTTTTATGGTTGGTGTTAGGTTTAGGTTGAGGGTGAGGGTGAGGGTGAGGTTTAGGGTTAGATGTAGGGTTAGGGTTAGTGTTAAGGTGAGGTATAGGGTTAGGGTTAGTGTTAGGGTTTGGGTGAGGGTTAGAATTAAGGTTAGGTTTAGGGTGAGGGTTAGGGTTAGGGTTAGGATTAGGATCAGGGTTAGTGTTAGGGTGAGTGTTTGGGTTAGGCTTAGGGTTAGGGTTAGGCTTAACATTAAGCTGAAGTTGAGGCTGAGGGTGAGGGTTAGGGTTAGGTTTTGGTTTAGGGTTAGCATTTGTGTGAGAGTTAGGGTTACGGTTAGGGTGAGAGTTAGGATGAGGAATAGGGTTAGGATTAGTTTTAGGATTAGAGTGAGGGTTAGGATGAGGGTGATGTTTAGGGTTAGATTTAGGGTGAGGGTGAGGGTGAGGTTTAGGGTTAGAGTTAGTGTTAGGGTGAGGGATAGGGTGAGGTTCAGGGTGAGGGTTAGTGTTAGAGTTAGGGTGAGGGTTAGTGTTAGGGTGAGGGTTAGATTTAGGTTAGGATTAGGATTAGGGTTAGTGTGAGGGTGAGTATGAGGGTTAGGGTTAGGGTTAGGTTTAGGCTTAGGGATAGGCTGAGGGTGAGTGTGAGGGTGAGGGTTAGGGTTAGAGTTAGTGTTAAGTTGAGGTTTAGTGTGAGGGTTAGTGTTAGGGTTAGTGTTAGGGTTAGGGTTAGTGTGAGGGTTAGGGTGAGTGTTAGGGTTAGGGATAGGGTTACGTTTAGGATTAGGTTTTGGGTGAGGTTGAGTGTGAGGGTTATGTTTAGGGTTAGGATTAGGCTTACGGTTGGGCGTAGGGTGAGGGTGAGGTTTAGGGTTAGGGTGAGGGTTAGGATGAGGATTAGGTTTAGGATTAGGGTTAGGATGAGGGCTAGCATGAGGGTGTTGGTTAGGGTTGGGATTAGGGTGAGGTTTAGGTTTAGGATTAGGTTTAGGCATAGGGTGGGGGTTAGGGTTAAGGTTATGATGAAGGTGAGGGTTAGGGTAAGGTTGAGGGTTAAGATTAGGTCTAGGTTTAGGGTGAGGGTTAGGGTTAGGGTGAGGGCTAGGTTGACGGTGAGGTTTAGGGTTAGGGTGAGGTTTATTGTTAGGGTGATTTTTCGGTGTTAGTGTGAGGATTAGTGTTAGGGTTAGGGTTAGTGTTAGGGTGAGGGTAAGTGTTAGGGTGAGGGTTAGGGTTATGGTGACAGTTATGGTTACAATGAGGGATAGGGCTAGGTTTAGCGTTATTGTTAGGGTTAGGGTTACCGTTACGGTTACTGTTAGGGTGAGGCTTAGGGTTCGGTTTAGGGTGAGGTTTATATTAAGGGTTAGGTTTAGAGTTAGGGTTAGGGTGTGGGTGTGGTTTAGGGTTAGAGTTAGCGTTAGTGTTAGGGTTAGGGTGAGGGTTAGTGTGAGGGTTAGGGTTAGGCTTAAGCTTAGGGTTAGGCTTAGGCTTAGGACGAGAGTGAGGGTAATGGTTAGGGTTAGGGTGAGGGTGAGGGTTCGGGTTCGGGTTAGGGTTAGTGTGAGTGTTAGGATGAGGTGTAGGGTTAGGATTAAGTTTAGGGTGAGCGCTAGAGTGATGGATAATGTGAGGGTTAGGGTTAGGGATAGGGTTATATTTAGGATTAGGTTTAGATTGAGGGTGAGTGTGAGTGTTAAAGTTAGGGTTTGTTTTAGGGTGAGGGTGAGGGTAAGGGTTAGGGTTAGTGTGAAAGTTAGGGCTATGTTGAGGGTTATTTTTAGGGTGAGGGTTAGGGTTAAGGTTAGGCTTAGGCTTAGGTTTAGAGTGAGTGTTAAGGTTAGGGTTTGGTTTAGGGTGAGGGTGAGGGTGAGTTTTAGGGTTAGGGTTAGTGTGAAAGTTAGGGTTATGGTGAGGGTTAGGGGTAGGGTGAGCGTTAGGGTTAGGCTTAGGCTTAGGGTGAGGGCGAGGGTGAGAGTGAGGTTTAGGGTTAGGTTTAGGGTGAGTTTTAGGGTGAGGGTGAGGTTTAGGGTTAGGGTTAGGGTGAATTTTAGGGTTATGGTTATGGTTAGGGTTAAGGCGAGGGTGAGTGTTACAGTAAGGGTGAAGGTTAGGATGAGGGTTAGGATTAGGGTGAGGGTTAGGATGAGGGTGAAAGTAAGAGTAAAGGTGAGGGTTAGGCTGAGGGTTAGGGTTATGGTAAGGGTGACGGTGAGGGTTAGGGTTAGGGTGAGTGTGAGGGTTAGATTGAGGATTAGTGTTAGGGTTTGTATGAGGTTTAGGGTGAGGATGATGGTTAGGGTTATGGTGAGGGATAGGGTGAAGTTGAGGGTTAGGGTTAGGGTTTGGGTGAGGTTTAGGTTTAAGGTGATGGTTAGCGGTAGTGTGAGGGATAGTGTTAGGGTTAGTGTTAGTTTTAGGGTTATCGTAAGTGTTAGGGTAAGGTATAGTTTTAGGGTGAGGTTTAGGATTAGGGTTAGGGTTTGGGTTATGGTGAGGGTGAGGTTTAGGGTTAGAGTTAAGTTTAGGGTGAGTGTTAGGGTTAGGGTTAGGGTTAGGTTACTGTTAGGTTAGGGATAAGGTGAGGTTTATTGTGGGGGTGAGGTTTAGTGTTAGGGTTAGGATTAGGATTAGGGTTAAGGTGAGGTGAGTGTGAGTGTTAGGGTTAGGGTTAGGATTAGGATTAGAGTTAGGGTGAGGGTGAAGTTTACGGTTAGGGTGAGTGTTGGGGTTAAGTTTATTTTGAGGGTTAGGGTGAGGGTTAATCTTAGACTTAGGATTTGGGTGTGGGCTAGGGTGAGGGTGAGGGTGAGGGTTAGGTTTGGGGTGAGAGTTAGGGTGAGGGTTAGTTTCGTGTTAGGTTTAGGGTTGGGATTAGGGTTAGGCGAAATGTTAGGCTGAGGGTGAGGTTGAGGGTGAGGGTTATGGTGAGGTTGAGGGTTAGGGTTAGGGTTAGGGTGAAATTTAGTGTTAGGGTTAGGGTTAGTATTAATCTTAGGGTTAAGTTGAGAGTTAGGGGGAGGTTTAGGGTTAGGGTGAGACTTAGGTTTAGCATTAGGGTTAGGGTGAGGTTGAGGTTTAGGGATAAATTAGGGTTAGGGTGAAGCTGAGGGTGAGGGTTAATGTTAGGGTTAGTGTTAGGGTTAGGGTTAGGGTGAGGGTTAGGGTGAGGGTGAGGATTAGGGTTAGGGTTAGGATTAGGATTAGCGTTAGGGTTAGTGTGAGAGTTAGGGTTAGGGTTAGCCTTAGGTTTAGGCTGAATGTGAGGGTGAGGGTTAGGGTTAGGTTTAGGTTGAGGGTTAGGTTTAGGGTTAGGGTGAGGATTAGTGTTAGGGTTAGGGTTAGAATTAATGTTAGGGTGAGGGTGAAGTTTAAAGTTAGAGTAAGGGATAGGGTGAGGGTTAGGGTGAAGTTTAGGGTTAGGGTGAGGTTTAGGGTGAGGGTGACGATAAGGGTAAACATGAGGGTTAGGATGAGGGTGAGAGTTACTGTAAGGGTGAGGGTTAGGTTTAGGGTGAGGTTTAGGATGAGGATGAGTGTAAGGGTTAGGGTGGGTGCTAGGGTGAGGGTGAGGGTTAGGGTTAGGGTTAGGGTGAGGGTAAGTGTTAGGTTGAGGGTTGCGGTAAGGTTGAGGGTTATGGTTTGGGTGAGGGATAGGATTAGGGTTAGGGTTATTGTTATGTTTAGGGTTAGGGTTTAGGTTACGGTGAGGGTGAGTGTGAAGGTTAGGGTTAGGCTTAGGTTTAGGCTTAGGGTTAGGGTGAGGTTTAGGGTTACAGTTATGGGGAGGGTTAGGATGAAGGTTAGGGTTAGGATTAGGGTTAGAGTGAGGGCTAGAGTGAGGGTGAGGTTTAGGGTTAGGGTTATGGTGAGGTGTAGGGTTAGGTTTAGGGTTAGGGTTAGGGTGAGGTTGAGATTTTGGGGTTAGCATTAGGGTTAGGTTGAGCCTGAGGGTGAGGGTTAGGGTTAGGGTTAGTGTTAGGGTGAGGATTAGGTTGAGGGTTAGTGTGAGAGTGAAGGTTAGGGTTAGGTTTAGGATTAGGATTAGGGTTAGTGTCAGGGTTAGGGTTAGGATTAGGGTTAGGGTGAGTTTGAGTGTTACGATTATGGTTAGGTTTAGGGTTAGGGTTATGTTTAGGGTTAGGATTAGTGTTATTGTTAGGGTTAGGTTTAGGGTTAGGCTGACCGTTAGGCTGAGTGTGAGGTTTAGGATGAGGATAGCGTTAGGGTTAGGGTGAGGGCTAGGTTGAGGGTGAGGGTTAGGGTTAGTGTTAGGATGAGGGTTAGGATTAGGGTGATGGTTAGGGTTAGTGTGAGGGTTAGTGTTAGGGTTAGGGTTAGTGTTAGGTTGAGGGTTAGGGTTAAGGTGAGTGTTATGGTTATGGTTAGTGTGAGTGTTAGGATTAAGGTTAGGGTTATTGTTCGTGTTAGGGTTAGGGTTATGTTTAAGGTGAGGGTAAGGGTGTGAGTTAGGTTTGGGGATAGGATGAGGTTTAGGTTTAAGATTACAGTTAGAATTAGGGTTAGGGTGAGGGTGAAGTTTAGGGTTAGAGTTAGGTTTAGTGTTAGGGTTAGGGTTAGGGTTAGGGTTAGGCTTAGACTTAAGCTTAGACTTAGGCCGAGCATGAGGGTGAGGGTTAGAGTTAGGGTTAGGATGAGGGTTAGGGTTAGGGTTAGGATGAGGTTTACGTTTAGGATTAGGGTTGGGGTGAGGGCTAGGGTGAGGCTTAGCGTGAGGGTTAGGGTTAGGGATAGGGTTAGTTTTAGGATTAGGTTTAGGTTGAGGGTGAGTGTGAGCGTTAGGGTTAGGGTTAGGCTTAGGCTTAGGGTTACGGCTTGGGTTAGGGTGAAGGTGCGGCTGAGGGTTATGGTTAGGTTTAGGGTTAGGTTTAGGGTTAGGGTTAGTGTTCGGTTGAGGGTTACAATGAGGATTAGTGTTACGCCTAGGGTTAGGCTTAGGGTTAGGCTGAGGGTGGGGGTGGGGGTTAGGATTAGGGTTAGGTTTCGGGTTAAAATTAGTGTTATTGTCAGTGTTATGGTTTTGGTTAAGTTTGCGGTGAGGGTGAGGGTTATGGTTAAGTTTAGGCTTAGGCTTAGGGTTAGGCTGAGGGTGAGGTTGGGGGTGAGAAATAGGTTTTGGGTGATGGTTAGGGTTCGGTTTAGGGTGAGGGTTAGGATGAGGGTAAGAGTTAGGATTAGGTTTAGGGTGAGGGCTAGGGTGAGGTTGAGTGTTAGGGTTAGGCTTAGGCTTAGGCTTAGGTTTAGGCTGAGGGTGAGGGTGCGGGTGAGGGTTAGGGTTAGGGTGATGGATAGGGTTAGGTTTAGGGTGAGTGTTAGAATGAGGGTTAGGGTTAGGGTGACTGTTAGGGTGAGCGTGATGGTCAGAGTAAAGATGAGTGTTAGGCTGAGGGTGAATATTCCCCTAAGGGTGAGGGTTAGGATGAGGGTGATTGTTAGGGTAAGGATTAGGGTTAGGGTGAGGGATAGATTGAGGATTAGGGTTAGGGTTAGTGTGAGGTTTAGGGTGAGGATGAGGGTTAGTGTTAGGGTGAGGGTTAGGGTTAGAATTAAGGTTAGGGTGGGGGCTAGGGTGACGCTGAGGGTTAGGGTTAGGGTGAGGTTTAGGGTTAGGGTGACAGTTAGGGTTACTGTGAGGGTTAGTGTGAGAGTTAGGGTTAGTGTTAGGGTGAGGGTAAGTGTTAGGGTGAGGGTTAAGGTTAGGTTAAGGCTTAGGTTTAGGGTGAGGGTTAGGGTTAGGGTTTGGGTTAGGGTGTGGGTGAGGCTGAGGATTAGGGTTAGGTTTAGGGTTAGGGTTAGGGTTGGGTTTAGGGTTAAGGTTAGGATTATGGTGAGGGTTAGGGTTAGGGTTAGGCTTAGGCTAAGGGTTAGGCTGAGGGTGAGGGTGAGGGTGGGGGTGCGGATTAGGTTTAGGGTTACGATTAGGTTTAGGTTTATTGTTAGTGTTATGGTTCGGGTTAAGTTTGCGGTGAGGGTGAGGCTGAGGGTGAGGGTTATGGTTATGGTTATGGTTAGGGTCAGGGTTAGGGTTAGGGTTAGGGTTAGTGTTATTGTTAGGGTTATGGTTAGAGTTACGGTGAGGTTGAGGGTGAGAGTGAGGGTTTTGTTTAGGGTGAGGGTGAAGTTTAGGGTTAGAGTTAGGGTGAGGGGGAGGGTTAGGGTGAGGTTTAGTGTTAGGTTTAGTGTTAGGGTTAGGGGGAGGGGGAGGGTTAGGTTGATGTTTAGGGATAGGGTTAGGGTTAGGATTAGGGTTAGGGTGAGGGTGAGTATGAGGGTTAGTGTGAGGGTGAGGCTTAGGCTTAGGGTTAGGCTGGGGGTGAGGTTGGGTGTGAGGATTAGGGTTAGGGTGATGGTTCAGGTTTGGGTTAGTGTTTTTGTTAGGGTTAGGGTTACAGTTACGGTGAGGGTGTGGGTGCGGGTGAGGATTAGGGTTAGGGTTTGGGTGAGGATTAGGATGAGGATTAGGGTTAGGATTAGGGTTAGGGTGAGTGCTAGGTTTTGGGTGAGGGTTAGGGTTAGTGTTAGGGTGAAGTTTAGGATTAGGATTAGGGTTAGAGTGAGGGTGAGTGTTAGGATTAGGTTTGGGTTTAGGGTTAGGTTTAGGTTTAGGGTTAGGATTAGTGTTATTGTTAGGGTTAGGGTTAGAGTTATGGTGAGGGTGACGGTACGGGTGAGGGATTGGGTTAGGGTTATGGTGGGGTTTAAGGTTAGGGTTAGGGTTAGGGTTAAGGTGAGGGTGAAGTTTAGGGTTAAATAGAGTTTTAGTGGGAGGGTTAGGGTGAGGGTTAAGTTTAGGGTTAGTGTTAGGGTTAGTGTGAGGGTGAGAGTTAGGCTGAGGTTTAGGGTTGGGATTAGGTTTAGTGTGAGGGTTAGTGTTAAGGTTAGGGTTAGTGTTAGGTTGAGGGTATTTGTTAGAGTGAGGGTTTGGGTTAGGGTGAGGGTTATGGTTCGGGTGAGGGTTCGGGTTAGGGTTAGGGTTATTGTTAGGGTTAGGGTTAGATTTAAAGTTACGGTGATGGTGAGAGTGAGTGTTATATTTTGGGTTAGGATGAAGTTTAGTTTTAGGGTTAGGGTTAGAGTCAGGGTTAGAGTGAGAGTGAGGTTTAGGGTTAGAGTTAGCCTTAGTGTTACAGTTAGGGTTAGCCTGAGGCTGAGTGTGAGGATTAGGCTTAGGCTTAGTCTTAGGCCGAGCATGAAGTTCAGGGTTAAGGTTAGGGTTAGGGTGAGGGTTAGGGTTAGGATTAGGGTGAGGGTGAGGGAGAGGTTTAGGGTTAGAGTTAGGGTTAGGGGGAGGTTTAGGATGAGGGTTAGGGTTAGGATTAGGGTTAGGGTAAGGGCTAGTGTGAGGGTGAGTTTTAGGGTTAGGGTTAGGTTGAGGTTTAGGTTAGGGTTAGGGTTAGGGTTAGCCTGAGGCTGAGTGTGAGGATTAGGGTTAGGGTGAGTGTTAGGGTTAGGGTTAGGTTGAGGGTTTAGCTGAGGGTGAGGGTTACGGTTAGGGTTAGGATAAGGATTAGGGTTAGGGTTTCAGTGAGTGTGAGGGTTAGGGATAGTATTAGGTTGAGGGTTAGGTTTAGGGTGAGGGTTATGTTTAGGGCTAGGTTTACAGTTATGATGAGGGTGAGTGTGAGGTTTAGGGTTAGGGTGAGGTTTAGTTTTAGGGTTAGGGTTAGAGTTAGGCTTAGGATGAGGGTGAGGTTTAGGGGTAGAGTTAGGGTTAGGGAAGGAGGTTAGGGTGAGGGTTATAGTTAGCGTGAGGGTTAGGGTAGGGGTGACGGTAAGGCTAAAAATGAGGGTTATGCTGAGTGTGAGGGTTATGGTAAGGGTGAGGATTAAGTTTAGGGTGAGGGTTAGGGTTAGGGTTCAGGTGAAGGTGAGGGTTAGATTGAGGATTAGTGTTAATGTTAGTGTGAGGTTTAAGGTGAGGATGAGAGTTAGGGTTAGGGTGAGGGCTAGGGTGAGGGTGAGGTTTAGGGTTAGTGTTAGGGTGAGGTTTAGGGTTAGGGTGATGGTTAGGGTTAGTGTGAGGGTTACGGTTAGGGTTAGCGTTAGTGTTAGGTTGAGGGTTAGGTTTAGGGTGAGGGTTATGTTTATGGTTATGGTTAGGGTGAGGGTTAGGGTTAGGGTTAGGGTTATTTTTAGTGTTAGGGTTAGGGTTATGTTTACCGTGAGGGTAAGGGTGTGGGTTAGGGTTGGGGTTAGAATGAGGTTAGGTTTAGGATTAGGTTTAGAGTTAGGGTTAGGGTGAGGGTGAGGTTTAGGGTTAGAGTTAGGGTTAGTATTAGGGTTAGGGTTAGGGTTAGGGTGAGGGTTAGTTTTAGGATTAGTGTGAGGGTTAGGGTTAAGTTTCGGCTTAGGTATAGGCTTAAGCTTAGGCTTAGGCTTAGCATGAGTGTGAGAATTAGGGTTAGGGTTAGAGTGACGGTTAGGGTTAGGGTTAGGATGAGGTTTTGGTTTAGACTTACGGTTAGGGTGAGGGCTAGGGTGAGGGTTAGTGTGAGGGTTAGGGTTAGTGATAGGTTTAGGTTTCAGATTAGGGTTAGGGTGAGGTTTAGTGTGAACCTTAGGGTTAGGGTAGGTTTAGGCTTAGGGTAAGGGTGACGGTGAGGCTGAGGACTAGGGTTAGGATTACGGTTAGATTTAGGGCTAGGGTTACGGTGAGGGTTAGGTTTAGGCCTAGGGTTATGCTTGGGGTTAGGCTGAGGGTGAGGGTGGGTTAAGGTTAGTGTTATTGTTAGGGTTAGGGTTAGACTTACGGTGAGGTTGAGGGTGAGGGTGAGGGTTTTGGTTAGGGTGAGGTTTAGAGTGAGTTTTAGGGTTAGGGTTAGTGTTAGGGTGAGGGTGAGGGTTAGGGTGAGCGTTAGGGTTAGGTTTAGTGTTAGGGTTAGGGGGAAGGTGAAGGTTAGGTTGAGGTTTATGGATAGGGCTAGGTGTAGGATTAGGGTTAGGGTGAGAGTGAGTATGAGGGTTAGTGTGAGGGTTATGCTTAGGCTTAGCATTAGGCTGAGGGTGAGGTTGGGTGTGAGGATAAGGATTAGGGTGATGTTTCGGTTTGGGATAGTTTTATTGTTAGGGTTAGGGTTAGAGTTACAGTGAGGGTGAGGGTGGGGGTGAGGGTTAGGGTTAGGGTTAGGGTGAGGGTTAGAATGAGGATTAGGGTTAGGATTAGGGTTAGGGTGAGTGCTAGGTTTTGGGTGAGGGTTAGGGTTAGTGTTAGCTTGAGGTTTGGGATAGTGTTATTGTTAGGGTTAGGGTTAGAGTTACAGTGAGGGTGAGGGTGGGGGTGAGGGTTAGGGTTAGGGTTAGGGTGAGGGTTAGAATGAGGATTAGGGTTAGGATTAGGGTTAGGGTGAGTGCTAGGTTTTGGGTGAGGGTTAGGGTTAGTGTTAGCTTGAGATTTGGGATAGTGTTATAGTTAGGGTTAGGGTTAGAGTTACAATGAGGGTGAGGGTGGGGTTGAGGGTTAGGGTTAGGGTTAGGGTGAGGGTTAGAATGAGGATTAGGGTTAGGTTTAGGGTTAGGGTGAGTGCTAGGTTTTGGGTGAGGGTTAGGGTTAGTGTTAGCTTGAGGTTTAGGGTTAGGATTAGGGTTAGGGTGAGGGTGAGTTTTAAAATTAGGGTTGGGCTTTCCGTTAGGGTTAGGTTTAGGGTTAGGGGTAGTGTTATTGTTGGGATTAGGGTTAGAGTTATGGTGAGGGTGACGGTACTGGTGAGTGTTTGGGTTACTGTTATTGTGTGGCTTAGGGTGAGGGTTAGGGTTAAGGTGAGGGTCAGGTTTAGGGTTAGATCGAGTTTTAGTGGGAGGGTTAGGGTGAGTGTGAAGTTTAGGGTTAGTGTTAGGGTTAGTGTGAGGGTGAGGGTTAGGTTGAGGTTTAGGGTTAGGATTAGGTTAAGTGTGAGGGTTAGTGTTAGGGTTAGGGTTAAGGTTAGGCTTAGTGTGAGGTTTAGGATGAGGATTTGGGTTAGGATTTGGGTTAGGGTGAGGGCTAGGGTGAGGGTGAGGATGAGGGTGTGGGTTAGGGTGAGGGTTAGGGTGAGGTTTAGGGTTAGGCTTAGGATTAGTGTTAGGGTGAGGGTGAGGTTTAGGGTTAAATTTAGGGTTAGGGGGAGTGTTAGGTCGATGGTTAGGGTTAGGGTTAGTGTTAGGGTTAAGGTTAGGGTGAGGGTTAGGTTGAGGTTTAGGGTTAGGGTTATTGTTAGTGTTAGGATTAGGGTGTGGGTGAGGGTGAGTGTGAGGTTTAGGGTTAGGTTTCAGCTTAGGCTTAGGGTTTGGCTGAGGGTGAGGGTGGGGGTGAGGATTAGGGTTAGGGTGATGGTTAGGATTAGGGTAAGGGTGAGGGCTCGGGCTCGGGTGAGGGTTAGGGTAAGGCTTAGGCTTAGGGTTAGGCTGCGTGTGAGGTTGAGAGTGAGTGTTAGGGTTAGCGTGATGGTTAGGTTTACGGTTACGGTGAGGGTTGGGATGAGGTTTAGGGTTAGGGTGAGTTTAGGGTGAGATTTATGGTAAGGGTAAAGGTGAGGTTTACGCTGAGGGAGAGGGTTAAGATAAGGGTGAGGGTTAGGGTTAGTTTTAGGGTTAGTGTAAGGGTTAGGGTTAGGGATAGGATGAGGGTTAGATTGAGGATTAGTGTTAGGGTTAGTGTGAGGCTTAGGGTGAGGATGAGGGTCAGGTTTAGGGTGAGGGTGAGGGTTAGAATTAGGGTTAGGGTGAGGGCTAGGGTGAGGGTGAGGGTTAGGTTTAGTGTGAGGGTTAGTGTTAGGGTTAGGGTTAGTGTTAGGGTGAGGGTTATGGTTAGGGTGAGGGTTAGGGTTAGGGTGAGGGTTATGGTTAGGGTGAGTGTTAGGGTTTGGGTGAGGGTGAGTGTGAGTGTGAGGGTTAGGCTTAAGTTTAGGTTTAGGGTTAGGGTGAGGGTTAGGGTTAGGGTTTGGGTTAGGGTGAGGGTGAGGCTGAGGATTAGTGTTAGGTTTAGGGTTAGGGTTAGGATTATGGTGAGGGTTAGGGTAAGGGTTAGGCTTAGGCTTACGTTTAGGCTGAGTTTGAGGCTGAGGGTGAGGGTTATGTTTAGGGTTACGGTGAGGGTTAGGGTTAGGGTAAGTGTTATTGTTAGGGTTAGGGTTCGAGTTATGATGAGGTTGAGGATGAGGGTGAGGGTGAGGGTGAGGTTTAGGTTTTGGGTTAGGGTTAGATTTAGGGTTAGGGTGAGCGGGTCGGAAAGGTTAAAGGTGAGGGTTAGGCTGAGGATGAGGTTTACGGTAAGGGTAAGGGTTAGGTTTAGTGCTAGGGTTAGGGTTAGGATTGGGGTGAGAGTTAGGATTTGGGTTAAGTTTAGGGTTAGGTTGAGGGTTTGGTAAGGGTTACGGTGAGTGTGAGGTTTAGGGTTAGGTTGAGGGTTAGTGTTAGGATTAGGGTTAGGGTGAGGGTGAAGGTTAGTGTTTTGTTAGGTCAGGGTTAGGATGAATGTTAGGGTTAGGATTACGGTTAGGGTGAGGGCTAGTTTGAGTTTGCGGTTTAGGGTTAGCGTTAGGGTGAGGTTTAGGCTTTGGGTTAAGGTTAGAGTTAGGGTTACGGTGAGTGTGAGGTTTAGGTTTAGAGTTAGGGTTAGGGTGAGGGTTATGTTGAGGTTGAGGGTTAGTGTTAGTGTTAGGGTTAGTGTTAGGGTGAAAGTTAGGGGGAGGGTTAGGGTTAGGGTTAGGGTTAGCCTTCGGTTTAGGGTGAGGTTGAGGTTTAGGATTAGATTGAGGCTGAGGGAGAGGGTAAGTGTTAGGGTTAGTTTTGGGTTAGGGTGAGTTTGAGGGTGAGCGTGAGGGTTAGGGTGAGTGTGAAGTTGAGGGTGAGGGTGAGGTTTAGGGTGAGGGTGAAATTGAGGGTGAGGGTGAGGGTTAGCGTTAGTGTTAGGTTGAGGTTTAGGCTTAGTGTGAGGGTGGGTTAGTGTGAGGTTAAGGGATAGGGTGAGGGTTAAGGTGAGGGTGAGAGTTAGGTTTAGGGTTAGGGTTAGGGTGAGGGTTCGTGTGAAGGGTAGGGTTAGGTTTAGGGTTAGTGTGAGGATTAGGGTTAGGGTTAGGGTGACAGGTTTAGTGTGAGGGGTAGGGTGAATGTGAGGGTAAGGGTTAGGGTGAGGCTGAGGGTTAGGTTGATTGTTAGGGTCAGGTTTAGGTTTAGGTTTAGGTTTATGGTGTGGGTTAAGATTAGGGTTGGGTTTAGGGTTGGGTTTATGGTTAGGATGAGTTTTAGGGATAGGGTGAGGGTGAAGGTCAGGGTGAGGGTTAGGGATAGGGTTAGGGATAGGTTTAGGGATATGATGAGGGCTAGGGTGAGGGTGAGGATTAGGGGTAGGGTGAGGGTTCAGGTGAGGGGTACTTTTAGGGTAAGGGTTAGGGTGAGGGTAAAGTTTCGGGTGAGGTTTAGGGTGAGGGTGAGGTTTAGGGAGAGGCTGCGGTTAGGGTGAGGGATAGCATTAGGATTAGGGTGAGGGTATGTGTTAGAGTGAGGGTTAGGGTTAGGGTTAGGATGAGGGTTAGGGATAGGCTTAGGGTTATGGTTGGGATGATGATGAGGGTAGGGTTAGTTTAGGGTTAGGTTCAGGGTGAGGGTGAGGTTCAGTGTTAGGATTAGTGTTAGGGTTAGGGTTAGGCTGAGGGTGAGGGTAAGACTTAGGGTTAGGGTTAGGGTGAGGGTGAGGGTTAGGGTTAGGTTTTCGGGTGAGGGTTAGAGTTAGTGTGAGGATTAGGGATAGGTTTAGGGTGAGAGTAAGGGTTATGGTGAGGTTTAGGTTTAAGGTTAGCGTTAGGGTTAGCATGAGGGTGAGGGAGAGGTTTAGGTTTAGAATTAGGGTTAGGTTTACGGTTAGGCTTAGGGTGAGGGTCATGGTGAGGGTGAGGGTTAGGGTGAGAGTTAGGGTTAGTGTGTGGGTTAGGGTTAGGGTGATGGTAAGGTTTAGTGTGAGTGTTATTGTGAGAGTGTGGGTTAGGTTTAGTGTGAGTGTTAGGGTGAGTGTTAGGGTGAGGGTTAGGTTTAGTGTTATGGTTAGGGTGAGGGTGAGGGTTAGGGTTAGGGTGAGGGTGAGGGTTAGGGATAGGTTTAGGTTTAGGGTTAGGGTTATTTTTAGGGTTAGGGTTAGGTTTAGGGTTAGGGTGAGGGTGAGTGTTAGGGTTAGGGATAGCATTAGGGTTAGCATGAGGGTGAAGGAGAGAGTTAGGTTTAGGCTTAGGGTTAGGGTGATGGTTAGGGTGAGGCTTCAGGTCAGGGTTAGGGTTAGGGTTAGGGTGAGGGTTAGTGTTAGGGTGAGATTTAAGGAAAGGGTGAGGATTAAGGTGAGGGTGAGGGTTAGGGTGATTGTGAGCATTAGGGTTTGGGTGAGGGTTAGGGTGATTGTGAGGGTTAGGGTGAGGGTGAGGGTTAGGGTTAGCTTTAAGGTGAGCGTTAGGGTTAGGGTTATGTTGAGGGTGAGTTTTAGGATTAGGGTTATGTTGAGGGTGAGGGTTAGGGTTAGGGTTAGGGTTAGGTTTAGCTTTAGGGTTAGCGTGAGGGTGAGGGAGAGGGTTAGGTTTAGGATTAGGGTTAGGTTTGGGATTACGCTTATGGTGAGGGTGATGGTGAGGATGAGGCTAAGGGTCAGTGTTAGGTTTAGTGTTAGGGTGAGGGTTAGTGTAAGTGTGATATTTAGGGAAAGGGTGAGGGTTTGGTTGACGGTGAGGGTTAGAGTGAGGGTGAGGTTTAGGGTTATGGTTAACATTAGTATGAGTGTTAGGGTTAGGGTTAGTGTGAGGTTTAGGGTTAGGGTTATGGTTAGTGTGAGGGTAAGTTTTAGGGTGAGGTTTAGGTTGAGAGTGAGGTTTAAGGAGAGGGTTAGGTTTAAGGTGAGGGTTAGTTTGAGGGTTAGGGTTAGGATTAGGTTGAGGGTCTGTGTTAGGGTGAGGTTAAAGTTAGGGTGAGGGTTAGGGATACGATTAAGGTTAGGGTTAGGGTGAAGGTGAGGGTGAGTTTTAGTTTTAATGTTAGGTTCAGCGTGAGGGTGAGGTTCATGGTTAGAATTAGGGTTAGGGTTAGGGTTAGGCTAGGGTGAGGGTGATGGTGAGGGTTGGGGTTGGGGTGATCTGTAGGGTTAGGGAGAGGTTTAGGATTAGTTTTAGGATGAGGGGTGGGGTTAGGATAAGGGTTAGGGTGAGGGTTAGGGTTAGGTTTAGGGTTATTGTTAGGGTTAGGCTTAGGTTAGAGTTAGGGTTAGGGTGAGGGTGAGGATGAGTGTTAGGATTAGGCTTAGGAATAGGGTTTTTGTTAGGGTTAGGGTTAGCATTAGGGTGAGGGTGAGGGTTAGGTTTAGGATTAGCGTTAGGATTATTGTTAGGGTTAGGGTGAGGGTGAGGGTTAGGTTTAGTGTGAGGTTAGGTTAAGGGTTAGCTTTAGGGTGGGGTTAAGTTTTAGGGTGAGGGTTAGGGTAAGGTTGAGCTTTAGGGTTAGCATTAGGGTTAGGGTTGGGGTGAGGGTTAGGGTTAGGATTAGGGTGAGCGTGAGGGTGAGGGTTAGGGTGAGGGTGAGGTTGAGGGTGTGGGTTAGATTTAGGTAAGGGAGAGGGTGAAGATAAGGTTTAGGGTTAGGTTTAGGGTTAGGGTTAGGGTGAAGTTGAGGGTTAGGGTAAAGGTTAGGTTGAGTTTTAGGGTTAGTGTGAGGGTTGGTTGAGAATGAAGGTAAGGGTTAGGGAGAGGGTTATTGTGAGGGTGAGACTTAATGTTAAGGTTAATGTTAGGGTGAGGGTTAGTGTGAGGGTAAGGGTTAGTGTTTGGTTTAGGGTTAGTGTGAGGATGAGGGTTAGGGTTAGGGTTAGGGGGAGGGTTAGGGTTAGTGTGAGGGTTAGGGTGAAGGTGAGGGTAAGGGTTAGGGTGAGGGTTAGGGTTAGGTTTAGGGTTATGGTTGGGGTTAGGGTGAGGTTTGGGGTTAGGTTTAGGGTTATGTTTAGAATGAGGGTTATGGTGAGGGTGAGGGTTAAGGTGAGGGTGAGGCTTAGTGTGAGGGTGAGGATTAGGTTTAGGTGAGTTTTAGGGTTAGGATTAGGGTTAGGATGAGGGCTATGGTGAGGGTGAGGGTTAGTGTTAGGGTTAGGGTTAGGTTGAGGGTTAGGGTTAGGGTGAGGGATCGGGTGAGGGGTACGTTTAGGGTTAGGTTTAGGGTGAGGGTAAATGTTAGGATGAGTTTTAGGGTGAGGATGAGGTTTAGGGAGAGGAATAGGGTTAGGTTGAAAGTTAGGGTTAGGATTAGGGTGAGGGTATGTTTTAGGGTGAGGGTTAGGGTGAGGGTTAGGGTTAGGTTGAGGGTTAGGGATATGGTTAGGATTATGGTTAGAGTGACAGTGAGAGTGAGGGTTAGTTTTAAGGTTAGGGTTAGGATTAGGGTTAGGGTTAGGGATACGGCTAGGTTTAGGGTTAGGGTGACAGTGAGGGTTAGGGTTAGGGATAGGTATATGGTGAGGGTAAGGTCTAGGGTGAGGTTTAGGGAGAGGGTGAGGTTTAGGGTGAAGGTTAGGGTGAGGGTTAAGGTGAGGGTGAGTTTATGTGTTAGATTGAGGGTTAGGTTGAGGGTTAGGGTTGGGGTGAGGTTAGTGATAGATTTACGGTTAGGGTTAGGGTTAGGGTGAGTGTGAGGGTTAGGGTTAGGGTTAGGTACAGAGTGAGGGTGAGGTTCAGGGTTAGGATTAGGGTTAGGTTTAGGGTTAGGCTGAAGTTGAGGGTGTGAGTGAGGGTTAGGGTTCGGGTGAGGGTGAGGATTAGGGTGAGTTTTAGTGTGTGGGTTAGTGTTAGGGTTAGTGTGAGGATTAGGGTTAGGGTTATGGTGAGGGTAAGGGTTAGGTTTAGGTTTAGGGTAATGTTTAGTGTTAGGGTTATGGTGAGAGTGAGGGTTAAGTTTAGTGTGAGTGTTAGGGTGAGGGTTAGGTTTAGCGTTAGCTTTAGGGTGAGAGTGAGGGTTAGGTTGAGTATGAGGGTTAGGGTTTGGGTGAGGGTTAGGGTAAAGGTGAAGGTTAGGGTGAGGGTGAGACTTAGAGTTAGGGTTACGGTTAGGGTGAGGGTTAGTGTGAGGATAAGGGTTAGGGTTATGTTTAGGTTTAGTGTCAGGATTAGGTTTAGGGTGAGAGTTAGAGTTATGGTGAGGGTGAGGGTTAAGTTTAAGGTTGTGTGAGGGTTAGGGTTAGAGTCAGGGTTAGGGTTAGGTTTTGGGTTAGGGTGAGGGTGAGGGTGAGGGTGAAGTTGAGGGCGATGGTGAGGGTTAGGGTTAGGGTTAGGTTGAGGTTTAGGCTTAGTGTGAGGGTTGGGTGAGGGTTAAGGTGAGGGTGAGAGTTAAGGTTAGAGTTAGGGTTAGGTTGAGGGTTCGTGTGAGGGTTAGGGTTAGGGTTAGGTTTAGGGTTAGTGTGAGGTTTAGGGTTAGGGTGAGGGTAAGTGTTAGGGTGAGGGTTAGGATTAGGGTGAGGGTTATGGTTAGGGTGAGGGTTTGGGTTAGGGTTATTGTTAGGGTTAGCTTTAGGGTTAAAGTTAAGGTGAGTGTGAGGGTGAGAGTTAGGGTTAGGGTTAGGGTGAAGTTTAGTGTTAGGGTTAAGATTAGAGTTAGGGTTAAGGTGAGGGTGAGGTTTAGGGGTAGAGTTAGGATTAGGGTGAGGATTAGGGTGAGGGTTAGTGTTAGGTTGCGGGTTAGGGTGGGGTTGAAGGTAAGGGTAAATTTGAGGGTTAGGCTGAGGGTGAAGGTTACAGTAAGGTTGAGGGTTAGGGTTAGGGTGAGCGTTAGTGTTAGCATTAGGGTTTATGTTAGGATGAGGGTAAGTGTTAGGGTGAGGGTTAGGGTTAGTGTGAGGGTTATGGTTAGAGTGAGTGTGAGGGTTAGGGTTATATTATTGTTAGGGTTAGGGTTAGGGTTAGGGTTATGCTTAGGGTTAGGGTTAGGGTTAGGGTTAGGATGAAGTTTAGTTTTAGGGTTAGGATTAGAGTTAAGGTTAGAGTGAGGGTGAGATTTAGGGTTAGAGTTACGGTTAGTGTTAGTGTTAGGGTGAGGGTTAGGTTTAAGCTTAGGCTTAGGCTTAGACTTAGGCTGAGCATGAGGATGAGTTTTAGGGTTCGGGTTAAGGTTCGGTTAGTCCGAAGGTTAAATTGAGGTTTAAGGTTAGGATTAGGGTAAGGGTGAGGGCTAGGGTTAAGTTTAGGGTGAGGGCTAGGATTAGGGATAGCGTTAGGTTTAGGATTAGGGTTAGGGTGAGGGTGAGTGTGAGGTTTAGTGTTAGGGTTAGGCTTAGAGTTAGGGTGAGGGTTAGGGTTAGGGTTTGGGTTCGTGTGAGGGTGAGGCTGAGGATTAGGGTTAGGTTTAGCTTTAGGGTTAGTGTTAGTGTTAGGGTTAGGTTTAGGGTTAGGATTAGGGTGAGGGTATGATTTAGGGTGAGGTTTAGGGTGAGGGTTAAGGATACGGTTAGGGTTATGTTTAGAGTGACGATGAGAGTGAGTGTTAGTTTTAAGTTTAGGGTTAGGGTTAGGCCTAGGGTTAAGGATAAGTTTAGGGTTAGGGTGATGGTGAGGTTTAAGGTGAGGTTCAGTGTGAGGGTGAGGTTTAGGGTGAGGGTTAAGGTGAGGGTTAGGGTGAGGGTGAGGGTATGTGTTAGATTGAGGTTTAGGTTGAGGGTTAGGGTTAGGGTGAGCTTAGTGATAGGTTTACGGTTAGGGTTAGGGTGACGGTGAGAGTGAGGTTAAGGGTTAGGTTTAGGTTCAGAGTGAGGGTGAGGTTCAGGGTTAGGATTAGGGTTAGAGTTAGGGTTCGGCTGAAGGTGAGGGTGTGGGTGAGGGTTAGGATTAGGGTGAGGGTGAGGTTTAGGGTGAGTTTTAGTGTGTGGGTTAGTGTTAGGGTTAGTGTGAGGATTAGGGTTAGGGTTATGGTGAGGGTAAGGGTTAGGTTTAGGTTTAGGGTAAGGTTTAGTGTTAGGGTTATGGTGAGAGTGATGGTTAGGTTTAGTGTGAGTGTTAGGGTGAGGTTTAGGTTTAGTGTTAGCTTTAGGGTGAGGGTGAGGTTTAGGGTGAGTGTGAGGGTTAGGGTTTGGGTGAGGGTTAGGGTGAAGGTGAAGGCTAGGGTGAGGGTGAGACTTAGAGTTAGGGTTAGGGTTAGGGTGAGGGTTAGTGTGAGGATAAGGGTTAGGGTTAGGTTTAGGGTTAGTGTGAGGATTAGGGTTAGGGTGAGGGTTAGAGTTATGGTGAGGGCGAGGGTTAAGTTTAAGGTTGTGTGAGGGTTAGGGTTAGGCTGAGGGTTAGGGTTAGGTTTTGGTTTAGGGTGAGGGTGAGGGTGAGGTGGAGGCTTAGAATGAGGGTGAAGTTGCGTGTGATGGTGAGGGTTAGGGTTAGGGTTTGGTTGAGTTTTAGGCTTAGTGTGAGGGTTGGGTGAACATGAGGTTAAGGGATAGGGTAATGGTTAGGGTTAGGGTGAGGGTTATGGTTAGGGTGAGTGTGAGTTTTAGGGTTATTGTTAGGGTTAGTGTTAGTGTTAGGGTTATGGTTATGGTTAGGGTTACAGTTACGGTTAGAATGAAGTTTAGTTTTAGGGTTTGGGTTAGAGTTAAGGTTAGGATGAGGGTGAGATTTAGGGTTAGAGTTAGGGTTAGTGCTAGTGTTATGGTTAGGGTGAGGGTTAGGGTTAGGCTTAGGCTTAGGCTTAGGCCGAGCATGAGGGTGATTGGTAGGGTTCTGGTTAGGGTTCGGGTTAGGGTGAAGGTTAGATTGAGTTTTAGGGTTAGGGTTAGGGTGAGGGCTAGGGTTAGGGATAGGTTTAGGTTTAGGATTAGGGTTAGGGTGAGGGTGAATGTGAGGTTTAGGCTTAGAATTAGGGTGAGGGTTAGGGTTAGGTTTTGGGTTAGTGTGAGGGTGAGGCTGAGGATTAGGCTTATTTTTAGGGTTACGTTTATTGTTAGGGTTAGTGTGGGGTTAGGGTTAGGGTTATGGTCAGAGTTAGGGTTAGAGTTAGGATTAGGCTTAAGGTTAGGATGAGGGTGAGGGTGGGTTTGAGGATTGGAGTTAGGGTTAGGGTTAGGCATAGGGTTAGGCTTATTGTTTGTGTTATGCTTAGGGTTAAGTTTGCGGTGAGCATGACGCTGAAGGTGAGGGTTATGCTTATGGTTAGGGTTAGGGTTAGTGTTATTCTTAGGGTTAGGGTTAGAGATACGGTGAGGATGAGGTTGAGGGTGAGGGTTAGGTTTAGGGTGCGGTTTTGGGATAGGTTTAGAGTAAGGGTTAGGGTGAGGGTGAGGTTTAGAATTAGAGTTATTGTTAGGGGGAGGGTTAGGGTTAGGGTTTGGGTTAGGGTGAGGGTGTGGGTGAGGATTAGGGTTAGGTTTAGGGTTAGGTTTAGGGTTAGTTTTTTAAGATAGGGTTAGGGTTAGGGATACTATGAGGGTTAGGGTTAGGGTTAGGCTTAGGGTTAGGCTGAGGGTGAGAGTGGGTGTGAGGATTAGGGTTAGGGTTAGTGTTAGTGTTAGGGTTATTTTTAGTGTTATGGTTAGGGTTAAGTTTGCTGTGAGGGTGAGTCTGAGGGCGAGGGTTTTGGTTATGGTTATGGTTAGGGTTAGGGTTAGAGGTATTGTTAGGATTAGGGTTAGAGTTACAGTGAGGGTGAGGTTTAGGGTTCAGATTAGGGTTCGGGTTAGAGTGAAGGTTAGATTGAGGTTTAGGGTTAGGATTAGGGTAAGTGTGAGGGCTAGGGTTAGGGTTAGGGTGAGGGCTAGGGTTAGGGATAGGGTTTTCTTTTGGATTAGGGTTATGGTGAGGGTGAGTGTGAGGTTTAGGGTTAGGGTTAGGCTTAGAGTTAGGGTGAGGTTTAGGGTTAGGGTTTGGGTTAGTGTGAGGGTGAGGCTGAGGATTATGGTTAGGTTTAGGTTTAGGTTTAGGGTTAGGGTTAGTGTTAGGTTTAGGGTTAGGATTAGGGTTATGGTGAGGTTTAGGGTTAGAGTTAGGATTAGGCTTAGGGTTAGGATGAGGGTGAGGGTGGGTTTGAGGATTAGAGTTAGGGGTAGGGTTAGGCTTAGTGTTAGGATTATTTTTAATGTTATGCTTAGGGTTAAGTGAACATGAGGTAATCATGAGGCTGAAGCTGAGGGTTATGGTAAGGGTTATGGTTAGGGTTAGGGTTAGTGTTATTCTTAGGGTTAGGGTTAGAGATATGGTGAGGATGAGGTTGAGGGTGAGGGTTAGGGTTAGGGTGCGGTTTAGGGATTGGTTTAGGGTAAGGGTTAGAGTGAGGGTGAGGTTTAGAATTAGAGTTATTGTTAGGGGGAGGGTTAGGGTTAGGGTTTGGGTTAGGGTGAGGGTGGGGCTGAGGATTAGGGTTAGGTTTAGGGTTAGGGTTAGGGTTAGGTTTTTAGGTTAGGGTTAGGGTTAGGGTTACGGTGAGGGTTAGGGTTAGGGTTAGGCTTAGGGTTAGGCTGAGGGTGAGGGTGGGTGTGAGGATTAGGGTTAGCGTAAGGGTTAGTGTTAGGGTTATTGTTAGTGTTATGGTTAGGGTTAAGTTTGCTGTGAGGGTGAGTCTGAGGTTGAGGGTTATGGTTATGGTTAGGGTTATTGTTAGAGTTATTGTTAGGGTTAGGGTTAGAGTTATGGTGAGGGTGAGGTTGAGGGTGAGGGTTAGGGTTCAGGTTATGGTGAAAGTTAACTTGCGGTTTAGGGTTAGGATTAGGGTAAGGGTGAGGGCTAGGGTTAGGGTTAGAGTTAGGGTTAGGGGGAGGGATAGGGTTAGGTTTAGGGTTAGGTTTAGGGTTAGGGTTAGGATTACGGTGAGGGTTAGGGTTAGGATTAGACTTAGGCTTACAGTTAGGCTGAGGTTGAGGCTCAGGGTGAGGGTTATGGTGATGGTTAGGGTTAGGATTAGGGTTAGGGTAAGTGTTATTGTTAGGGTTAGGGTTAGAGTTATTGTGAGGTTCAGGGTGAGGTTGAGGGTTAGGGTTAGGTTGAGGTTTAGGGTTAGGTTTAGTGTTAGGGATAGTGTTAGGGTGAGGGTATCGGTAAGGTTAAAGTTGAGTGTTAGGCTGAGCATGAGGGTTACGGTAAGGGTGAGGGTTAGGCTTAGGGTGAGGGTTAGGGTTAGGGTTGGGGTGAGAGTTAGGGTTCGGGTTCAATTTAGGGTTAGGTTGAGGGTTAGGGTAAGGGTGACGGTGACGGTGAGGGTTAGGGTTAGGTTGAGGGTTAGTGTTAGGATTAGGGTTAGTGTGAGGTGAAGGTTAAGGTTAGTGTTAGGGTGAGGGTTAGGATGAGGGTTAGGGATAGGATTAGGGTTAGTTTGAGGGCTAATTTGAGGTTGAGGTTCAGGGTTAACGTTAGGGTGAGGTTTAGGGTTAGGGTTAGGGTTCGGGTTAGCGTGAGGGTGAGGTTTACGGTTAGAGTTATGGTTAGGGTGAGACTGAAATTGAGGGTTAGGTTTAGGGTTAGTGTTAGAGTTAGGGTTAGGGTGAGGGTTAGGTTGAGGGTGAGAGTTAGGCTAAAGGTTAGGATTAGGATTAGCATAAGGGTTAGGGTGAGTGTGATGGTTAGGGTTACTGTTAGGCTTAGGGTTAGGCTGAGGGTGAGGTTGAGAGTGAGGGTTTGGGTTAGGTTTACTGTGAGAGTTAGGGTTCGGGTAAATTTAGGGTTAGGGTGAGGGTTAGGGTTAGGTTTATGGTGAGCTTGAGTTTTAGGGTAAGTTTGAGGCTTAGGGTTAGGATTATGGTGAGGGAAAGGGTTAAGGTTAGGGTTAGGGTGAGGTTAAGAATGAAGATTAGGAATAGGGTGAGGGCTAGGTTGAGGGTGAGCTTTAGGGTTAGATTAAGGTTTAGGGTTAGAGTTAGGGTTAGGGTGAGGGTTAGGTTGAGGGTTAGATTTACGGTGAGGGTGAGGGTTAGGGTTAGGGTGAGGGTTATGGTGAGGATGATGGTAAGGGTAAAGGTGAGGTTTAGGCTGAGGTTGAGTGTTAGGGTGAAGGTTAGGGTTAGGTTTAGGGTTAGGGTAAGGGATAGGGTTAGGTTCAGGGTGAGTGTTAGATTGAGGATTAGGGTTACTGTTAGTGTGAGTTTTAGCGTGAGGATGTAGGTTTGGGTTAGGGTGAAGGTGAGGGTTAAAATTAGGATTATGTTGAGGACTAGGGTGAGGGTGAGTGTTAGGGTTAGGGTTAGGGTTATGGTGAGGTTTAGGATTAGGTTGAGGGTTAGCGTTAGTGTGAGGGTTAGTGTTCAGGTTAGGGTCAGTGTTAGGGTGAGGGTAAGTGTTAGGGTGAGGGTTAGGTTTAGGGTGAGGGTTATGGTTATGGTGAGGGTTAGGGTTAGGGTTATTGTTAGGGTTAGGGTTAAGGATACGGTTACGGTGAGTGTGAGTGTGAGAGTTAGGGTTAGGTTTAGGGTGAAGTTTAGTGTTAGGGTTAGGGTTAGGGTTAAGGTGAGGGTGAGGTTTAGGGGTAGAGTTAGGTTTAAGGTGAGGGTTAGGGTCAATGTTAGGGTTAGGGTGCGGTTGAAAGTAAGGGTAAATTTGAGGGTTAGGCTGAGGGTGAGGGTTACAGTAATGGTGAGGGTTAGGGTTAGGGTGAGGGTTAGTGTTAGGGTTAGAATGAGGGTGAGGGTTAGATTGAGGATTAGTGTTAGGGTTAGTGTGAGGTTTAGGGTGAGCTTGAGAGTTAGGGTTAGTGTTAGGATGAGGTTTATGATTAGGGTGATGCTTAGGGTTAGTGTGAGCATTGGTGTTAGCGTTAGGGTTTATGTTACGGTGAGGGTAAGTGTTAGGGTTAGGGTTAGGTTTAGGGTGAGAGTTATGGTTAGGGTGAGTGTGAGGGTTAGGGTTAGGGTTATTGTTAGTGTTAGGGTTAGGGTTATGGTTAGTGTTAGTGTTAGGGTTAGGGTTAGGGTTAGGGTTAGGGTTAGGATGAGGTTTAGTTTTAGTCTTAGGATTAGATTTAAGGTTAGGGTGAGAGTGAGATTTAGGGTTAGAGATAGGTTTAGTGCTAGTGTTAGTGTTAGGGTGAGGGTTAGGGTTAGGTTTAGGCTTAGGCTTAGGCTTGGGCTTAGGCCGAGCATGAGGGTGAGGGTTAGGGATCGGGTTAGGGTTCGGGTTAGTGTGAAGTTTAGATTGAGGTTTAGGGTTAGGATTAGGGTAAGGGTGAGGGCTAGGGTTTGGGTTACGGTATGGGCTAGGGTCAGGGATAGGGTTTGGTTTAGTATTAGGGTTAGGGTGAGGGTGAGTGTGAAGTTTAGGGTTAGGGTTAGGCTTAGAATTAGGAGAAAGCTCACTACCGAACACAATCTATGAAGCCATCATAACCCTCATCCGAAAACCAGGGAGGGACTCATCAAAGAAAGAGAACTATAGACCCATTTCTTTGATGAACATTGATGCAAAACTTCTCAACCAAATTTTGGCCAATCGACTTCAACAATTCATCCAAAAAATCATACACCATGATCAAACAGGATTCATTTCAGGGATGCAAAGCTGGTTCAATATACGCAAATCAATTAATATTATTCATCACATCAACAGGAGCAAGAATAAGAACCACATGGTTATCTCAATAGATGCAGAAAAAGCATTTGACAAGATCCAACACCCCTTTATGATGAAGGTTCTGGAAAAATTAGGAATCCATGGAACATTCCTCAATACAATAAAGGCTGTATATGACAAACCTACAGCCAGCATTATACTCAATGGTGAAAAACTAAAGCCATTTCCTCTTAACTCAGGAACAAGACAAGGATGCCCACTCTCTCCACTTCTCTTCAATCTAGTATTAGAATGCCTAGCTACAGCAATAAGACAAGATGCAGACATAAAGGGGATCCAAATAGGAAAAGAAGAAATAAAACTCTCCCTCTTTGCAGATGACATGATCTTGTATTTAAAGAATCCCATAGACTCCACTCCCAAATTACTCAAGCTGATTCAAAACTTTGGCAAAGTAGCAGGTTATAAAATTAACCCCCAAAAATCAATGGCTTTTCTATATGCCAACAACGAGAAAAGTGTGGCTGAAATTAGGAAAGCAACTCCATTTGTAATAGCCCCACAAAAAATAAAATACCTAGGAATTAACTTAACCAAAGAAGTGAAGGACCTCTATGATGAAAACTTTAAAATCTTGAAAAAGGAAATCAACACAGAACTTAAAAAATGGCAAAACCTCCCATGCTCCTGGATTGGCAAGATTAACATCGTGAAAATGGCAATACTTCCCAAGGCTATCTACAAATTCAACGCGATACCTATCAAAATTCCACCCTCATTCTTCAAGGAAATAGAGGAGGCAATCCAAAAATTCATATGGAACAATAAAAGACCCCGAATAGCAAAAACGCTCCTCAACGGAAAGAACACTGCTGGAGGAATATCAATACCAAATTTCAAACTCTACTATAAAGCCATAGTAATCAAAACAGCTTGGTATTGGCATAAGAACAGACCTCAGGACCAATGGAATAGAATTGAAAACCCAGAAATGAACCTACAGACCTATAGCCATCTAATCTTCGATAAGGAAGCTAAAACAATAGAATGGAAGAAAGACAGCCTCTTCAGTAAATGGTGCTGGCAAAATTGGTTAACTACATGTAGAAAACTAAAGCTAGATCCTTATATATCACCCTGTACCAGAATCAACTCCAAATGGATCAAAGACCTTGAACTCAAAGCAGACACTCTGAAAACATTACAGGATGGAATAGGAGAAACCCTAGGTCTCCTTGGCTCAGGTCGAAATTTTCTGAATAGAGACCCGGAAGCACAACAAATCAAAGAAAGGGTGGACAAATGGGATTGCATAAGATTGCAGAGCTTCTGCAGGGCAAATGACATAGCTGGCAAGATCAATAGAAAGCCCACCGATTGGGAGAAGATCTTTACTAGCCATACAACGGACAAGGGTCTCATATCTAAAATATACTTGGAACTCAAAAAATTAAACCACCCAACAACAAATCCTCAAAGAATCAACTGCCCAATAAATAAGTGGGCGAAAGACTTAAAGAGAAGCTTCTCTGAAGAAGAAACAAGGATGGCCAATAGACACATGAAGAAATGTTCAACATCCCTAGCCATAAAAGAAATGCAAATCAAAACAACATTGAGATATCACCTCACTCCAGTTAGAACAGCAAAAATTAAGAACTCTAGCAACAACAGATGCTGGAGGGGATGTGGACAGAAAGGAACCTTACTTCATTGTTGGTGGGAATGTAAACTTGTTCAACCACTTTGGAAAGCAGTATGGAGGTTCCTCAGAAGACTTCACATAGATCTCCCCTATGATCCAGCAATCCCACTTTTGGGCATTTACCCAAATATTTACAAACAAGACCACACTAAAGCTACCAGCACAACTATGTTTATTGCAGCATTATTTACCATAGCTAAGATATGGAACCAACCCAGATGCCCCTCAGTAGATGAATGGATCAAGAAAATGTGGTATATATACACAATGGAATTCTATGCCTCCATCAGAAAGAATGACATTTCCCCATTTGTTAGGAAATGGAAAGGTTTGGAAAAAATTATATTAAGTGAAGTAAGCCAGGCCCAAAGAAGCATAGGTCCCATGGTTTCCCTTATTTGCAATATCTAGTATAGGTATGAGTCAAGCGGAAAAGGTCAGATAATGTGATGTTAGGAAAATGAACCCTTAAATATGTATTTTAATGTTTTCGTTTCTTTCATGCATGTGTTTCTAACGCATTTATAAGATTATTTCTCTGTTGCTTTGTATGTCCCTCCCCCACAGTGTAACCCCCGCTTTCACTATATTTGATGTCAATATAACATGTGGAGGAGATGGGGACAAACAAGTCGTTTAAGGATTCAGGTGGACCTGTTGCAACAATGAGAAGTACAAAATGTCATGTCAAAACCAGCTTTACAATGTCGGTGTGGGGGGGAGAGGAGGGTACAATTGGGTGGGGGGAGGGGGGTAAAATTGGGTGGGGGGAGGGGGGAGGCGGGGAAGGGAAGTGAAGTGTAAACAAAGGAGGAGGCTGCAATGCTTGTTAAGAAATGTATGCATTATCCTGCCCATGTAATTGTAGCCCCCCTGTACAGTATGTTCTCAAATAAAATAAAATACAATTAAAAAAAAAAAAGAATTAGGGTGAGGGTTAGGGTTAGGGTTTGGGTTAGTATGAGGGTAAGGCTGAGGATTAGGGTTAGTTTTAGGGTTAGGTTTAGGGTTAGAGTTATGGTTAGGCTTAGGCTTAGGATGAGGGAGAGGTTGGGGTTGAGGATTAGAGTTAGGGTTTGGGTTAGGCTTACGGTTAGGTTTATTGTTAGTGTTATGATTAGGGTTAAGTTTGCGGTGAGCATGAGGCTGAAGGTGAGGGTTATGGGTAGGGTTAGGGTTAGGGGAAGGGATAGGGTGAGGTTTAGGGTTAGGGTTAGTGTTAGGGTAAGTGTGAGGGTGAGGGTTAGGTTGAGCTTTAGGTATAGGGTTAAGTTTAGGATTAGGGTTAGGGTGAGACTGAGTGTGAGGTTTAGAGTGAGGATTAGGCTTAGGCTTATGGTTAGGCTAAGAGTGAGGGTGGGGGTGAGGATTAGGGTTAGGGCTAGGTTATGGCTTAGGCTGAGGTTGAGGATGGATGTGAGGATTAGGTTTAGTGTGATCGTTAGGATTAGGGTAAGGGTGAGGGCTCGGGTGAGGGTAAATGTTAGGGTCAGGCTTTGGCTTAATCTTCCAGTTAGACTGAGGGTGAGTTTGAGGGTGAAGGTTAGGGTTAGCGTAATGGTTAGGTTTATTGTTAGGGTGAGGGTTAGAATGAGGTTTAGTGTTCGGTGAGGTTAGGGTGAGGATGATGGTAAGGGTAAAGGTGAGGTTTACACTGAGGGTAAGGGTTAAGATGAGGGTGAGGGTTGAGGTAAGGGTGAGGGTTAGGGTTAGGGTGAGGCTGAGTGTGAGGTTTAGGGTGAGGATTAGGTTTAGCTTTAGAGTTAAGCTAAGGGTGAGGGTGGGGGTGAGGGTGGGGGTGAGGATTAGGGTTATGGTGATGGTTAGGGTTAGGGTTAGTGTTATTGTTAGGGTTAGGATTAGAGTTACGTTGAGTGTGATGGTGCGGGTGAGGGTTAGGTTTAGAGTTAGGGTGGGGTTTAGGGTTGGGTTAGGATTATGGTTAGGGTGAGGGTGAGGTTTAGGGTTAGATATAGTGTTAGGGATAGGGTTAGGGTGAGGCTCAGGGATAGGGTTATTGTTACTGTTAGGGTGAGTGTGAGGGTTAGGTTGAGTTTTAGGGTTATGGTTACGATTAGGGTTAGTGTGAGGGTTAATGTTATGGTTAGGGTTAGTTTTAGGGTGAGGGTGGTTGTTAGGGTTTGGGTTATTGTGAGGGTTATAGTTGGGATGAGGGTTAGGATAAGGGTTAGGGTTATTGTTAGGGTTAGGTTTAGTGTTTCGGTTACGGTGAGGGTGAGGGTTAGGGTTAGGTTTAGGGCGAGGTTTAGGGTTTGGTTTAGGGTTAGAGTGAGGGTTAGGGTGAGTGTGAGGATTAAGGTTAGAGTTAGGTTTAGGGTGAAGGTTAGGTTGACCTTTAGGGTTAGGGTTAGTGTTAGGGTTAGGGTTAGGCTGAGAGTTAGGGGGATGGTTAGGATTACAGTTAGGTTTAGGTTTATGGTTAGGGTTATCCTTAGTGATAGGGTGAGGGTGAGGTTTAGAGTTAGAATTAGGGTTAGGGTGAGGCTGAGGCTGAGGGTGAGGGTTAGGATTAGGGTTAGCATTAGGATTAGGGTTTGGGTTAGGATGAGTGTGAGGGTTAGGGTTAGGGTTAGGGTTAGCCTTAGGTTTAGGCTGAGGGTGAGGGTGAGGGTGAGGGTTAGGGTTAGTTTAAGGGTTAGGGTTAGGGTTAGGGTGAGGTTTAGTGTTAGGGTTAGTGTTAGAGTTAGGGTTAGAGTGAGGGTGAGGTTTAGGGGTAAAGTTAGGGTTAGGGTGAAGGTTAGGTTGAGAGTTAGGGTTAGGGTGAGGGTTAGGATGGGGGTGAAGGTAAGGGTAAACGTGACAGTTAGGCTGAGTGTGAGGGTTATGGCAAGGGTGAGGATTAGGGTTAGGGTGAGAGTTAGGGTTAGGGTTAGTGTGAGAGTTAGGGTTCGGGTTAAGTTTAGGGTTAGGGTTAGGTTTAGGCTAAGAGTTTCGGTGAGGGTGAGGGTTAGTGTCAGTTTGAGTGTTAGGGTTAGGATTAGGGATAGGGTGAGGGTTAGTGTTATGGTTAGTGTTACGGTGAGGGTTAGGATGAGGGTTAGGCTTAGATTTAAGGTTAGGGTGAGGGTTAGGGTTAGGGTTAAGGTTAGGGTGAAGTTGAGTTTCGGGTTAGAGTTAGGGTTAGGGTGAGGCTGAGGTTGAGGGTTAGGGTTAGGGTGAGGTTTAGTGTTAGGATTAGTGTTAGAGTTAGGGTTAGAGCAAGGGTTAGGTTGGGGGTGAGGGTTAGGCTTAGCGTTAGGATTAGGTTTAGGCTGAGGGTGAGGGTGAGTTTGAGGGTTATGGTTAGGTTGAGGGTTCGGCTTAGGTTGAGGGTTAGGTTTAGGATTAGGATTAGGGTGAAGGTTAAGTTTAGGGTTAGGGTGAGGGTAAGAATGAGGATTAGGGTTATGATTAGGGTTATGGTGAGGGCTAGGGTGAGCGTGAGGGTTAGGGTTAGTGTTAGATTAAGGTTTAGGGTTAGGGATAGCTTTAGGGTGAGGGTTCGGTTGAGGTTAGGGTTATAGTGAGTGTGAGGGTTAGTGTTAGGGTGAGGGTTAGGTTTAGGATTAGGGTTAGGTGAGAGTGAATGTTAGGATTAGGGTTAGGTTTAGGTTTAGGGTTAGGTTTAGGGTTAGGGTGAGGGTTAGGGTTAGGATGATGGTAAGGGTAAAGGTGAGGTTTAGGGTGAGGCTGAGGGTTAAGATAAGTGTGAGGGTTAGGTTGAAGCTTAGGTTTAGAGTAAGGGGTAGGATTAGGGTCAGGGTGATTGTTAGATTGAGGATTAGGGTTAGGGTTAGTGTGAACTTTAGAGTGAGGATGAGGGTTAGGGTTAGGGTGAGGGTGAGGGTTAGAATTAGGTTTAGGGTGAGGGCTAGGGTGAGGGTTAGGGTAAGTGTTAGGCTTAGGCTTAGGATTAGGCTGAGCGTGAGATTTCAGGGTGAGGGTTAGGGTTAGTGTCATGGTTAAGTTTACAGTTAGGGTTAGGGTTAAAATGAGGTTTAGGGTTAGGGTGAGGGTTAGGATGGGGTTTAGTGTTAGGGTTAAGGTTAGACTTAGGGTTATGGTGAGGGTGAAGTTCTGGGGTACAGTTAGGGTTAGGATGAGGGTTACGGTTAGGGTGCAGGTTATCCTGAGGGTGACGGTTAGGGTAAAGGTGAGGGTTAGGCTGAGGTTGAGGGTTCCGGTAAATGTGAAGGTTAGGGTTAGGGTGAGGGTTAGTGTTAACATTAAGGTGAGGGTGAGGGTTAGATTGAGGATTAGTGTTAGGGTTAGTGTGAGGTTTAGGGTGAGGATGAGGGTTAGGGTTAGGGTGAAGGCTAGGGGAGAGTGAGGTTTCGGGTTAGGGTTAGGGTGAGGGTAAGTGTTAGGGTGAGGGTTAAGGTTAGAGTGAGGGTTATGGTTAGGGTGAGGGTTAGGGTTAGGGTTAGGTTTATTGTTAGGTTTAGGGGTAGGGTTACTGTTACTGTGAGGGTGAGCGTGAGGATTATGGTTAGGGTTAGGATGAGGTTTAGGTTTAGGGTTAGGGTTAGAGTCAGGGTTAGGGTGAGGGTTAGGCTTAGGCTTAGGCTTAGGCTTAGGCTTTGGCCGAGCATGAGGTTGAAAGTTCGGGTTCGAGTTCTGGTTTGGTCTAGGGTTAGGTTTAGGGTTAGGTTGAGAATTAGGTTGAGGTTTAGGGTTAGGATAAGTTTAAGGTTGAGGGCTAGGCTGAGGTTTAGGGTGAGGGTTAGGGTTAGGAATAGGGTTATGTTTAGGATTAGGGTTTGGGTGAGGATGAGTGTGAGGGTTAGGATTAGGGTTAGGGTTAGGCTTAGAGTTAGGATGAGTGTTAGGGTTAGGGTTTGGGTTAGGGTGAGGTTGAGGCTGAGGATTAGGGTTAGGTTTAGGCTTACTGTTAGTGTTAGGGTTAGGTTTAGGGTGAGGGTGAGGTTTAGATGTAGGGTTAGGGGGTGGGTTAGGGTGAGGGTTAGGGTTAGGGGTAGTGTTTGGTTTAGGTTGAGGGTGAGTGTTAGATTGAGGTTTAGTGTTAGTGTTAGGGTTAGGGTCAGTGTGAGGGTTAGTGTTAGTGTTAGGGTTAGTGTTAGGGTGAGGGTAAGTGTTCGGGTAAGGTTATGGGTTAGGGTGACGGTTATGGATAGGGTGAGGTTTAGAGTTAGGGTTAGAGTTATTGTTAGGTTTAGGTTTAGGGTTACGGTTACGGTGAGGGTGAGTGTGAGGGTTAGGGTTAGTGTTAGGTTGAGGTTTAGGGTTTGGGTTAGGGTTAGAGTTAGGGTTAGGGTGAGGGTGAGGTTTAGTGTAAGAGTTAAGGTTAGGGTGACGGTTAGGGTTAGGTTAGGGTGAGAGTTAAGGGGAGGGTAAGGCTTAGTGTTAGGTTTAGGGATAGGATTAGGGTTAGGGTTAGGGTGAGGGTCCGTGTGTTTTTAGGGTTAGTTCTGGGGTTAGGCTTAGGTTTAGGCTGAAGGTGAGGGTGATGGTTAGGGTTAGGGTTAGGGTTAGTGTTAGGGTTAGGGGGAGGGTTAGGATGAGGGTTAAGGTTAGGATTAGGGTTAGGGCAAGGGCTAGGGTGAAGTTGAGGTTTAGGGTTAGAGTTAGGTTGAGGTTTATGGTTAGGGTAAGGGTTAAGGTGAGGGTGAGGTTTAGAGTTAAAGTTAGTGTTAGGGTTAGGCTGAGGGTGAGGGTTAGGGTTAGGGTTAGTGTTAGGATTAGGGTTAGGGTTAGGGTGAGGGTTAGGGTGAGTGTTAGGGTTAGGTTTAGGGTTAGGTTTAGGCTGAGGGTGAGGGTGAGGGTGAGGGTTTGGGTGAGGATAAGGGTTAGGGTTAGGATGAGGGCTAGGGTTGGGTGAGGGTTAGGGATAGGGTTATCGTGAGGTTTAGGGTTAGGGTGATGGTTAGGGTTAGTGTGAGGGTTAGTGTTAGGGTTAGGGTTATTGTTAGGGTTGGGGTAAGTGTTAGGGTGAGGTTTAGGGTTAGGGTGATGGTTATAGTTAGGGTGAGGTTTAGGATTATGGTTAAGTTTATTGTTAGGGTTAGGGTTAGGATTATGGTGAGGGTGAGGGTGAGGGTTACGGTTAGGGTTAGGATGAGATTTAGGTTTAGGGTAAAGGATAGAGTTAGGGTTCGGGGGACAGTGAGGTTTAGGGTTAAAGTTAGGGTTTTTGATGGGTTTAGGATTAGGGTGAGTGTTATGGTTAGGCTTAGGCTTAGGCTTAGGCTGAGCATGAGAGTGAGGGTTAAAGTTAGGGTGATGGTTCTGGTCAGGATTATTGTTATTGTTAGGGTTAGGGTTAGAGTTACAGTGAGGGTGAGGTGCAGGTGAGGGTTAGGGTTAGGGTTAGGGTGGGGTTTACCATTAGGGTTAGGGTTAGGGTTAGGTTGAGGGTGAGGTTTAGGGTTAGATTTATTGTTAATGTTAGGGTGAGGTTTAGTGTTAGAGTTATGGTTAGGGTGAGGCTGAGGGTGAGGGTTACTGTTCGGATTAGGTGTTGGGTTAGGTTGACGGTGAGCATTAAGTTTAGTGTTAGGGTGAGGGTTAGGATGAGGGTTAGGGTTAGGATTAGGGTTAGGGTGAGTGCTAGGGTGAAGTTGAGGTTTAGGGTTAGAGTTATGGTGAGGTTTAGGATTAGGGTTAATGTTAGGGTTAGGGTGAGTGTAAGGTTTAGGATTAGATTTAGGGTTAGGGAGAGGCTGAGTTTGAGGGTTAGGGTTAGTGTTAGTGTTAGATTTAGGGTTAGGGTGAGGGTTAAGTTGAATGTGAGGGTTAGGCTAAGGGTTAGGATTAGGTTTAGGGTAAGTGTTAGGGTGAGTGTGAGCGATATGGTTAGGGTTAGGGTTAGGCTTAGGGTTAGACTGAGGGTGAGGGCTGGGGTGAGGGTTAGGTTAAGGGTGAGTGTGAGGGTTAGGGTTAGGGTGAGGGTTAGGGTTAGGGTTACTGTGAGTGTGAGGGTTAGGGTAGGTTGAGAGTTAGGGATAGTGTTAGAGTTGGGGTGAGGGTTCATGTTAGGGTTAGGGTGAGGGTAAGGATGAGGATTAGGGTTAGGATTAGGGTTATGGTGAGGGCTAGGGTGAGGTTGAGGGTTAGGGTTCGTGTAAGATTAAGGTTTAGGTTTAGGGTTAGGGTTAGGGTGAGGATTAGGTTGAGGATTATGGTTACAGTGAGGGTGAGGATAAGGGTTAGGGTTAGGGTTAGGGTTAGGATTAAGGTTAGCTTGAGGGTGAGTATTAGCATTAGTGTTAGGGTTAGGGTTAGGGTTAGGTTTAGGGTTAGGATTAGTGTTATTGTTAGGGTTAGGGTTAGAGTTATTGTGAGGGTGAGGGTGTGGGTGAGGGTTAGGGTTAATGTTAGGTTGAGGTTTAGGGTTAGAGATTAGGATTAGGGTAAGTGTGAGGGTGAGGTTTAGGGTTAGATTTAGGGTTAGTTGGAGGATTAGGTCGAGGATGAGGGTTAGGTTTAATTTTAGTATTGAGGTTAGGGTCAGGGTTAGGTTGAGGTTTAGGCTTACCGTTAGGCTTAGGGTTAGGATTAGGTTTAGTGTGAGGGTGAGTGTGAGCGTTAGGGTTAGGCTTAGGCTTAGGCTTAGAGTTAGGCTGAGAGTGAGGGTGGGGGTGAGGATTAGGTTTAGGGTGATGGTTAGGGTTAGGGTTAGGGTTAGGGTTAGGATGAGGGTTAGGATTAGGATTAGGGTGAGGGTGAGGGATAGGGTGAGGGTGAGGGTTAGGGTAAGGGTTAGGCTTAGGATAAGGATTATGCTCAGCTTGAGGTTAAGGGTGTAGGTTATGGTTAGTATGATGGTTAGGTTTACAGTTAGGGTGATGTTTAGGATGAGGCTTAGGGTTAAGGTGTGGGTTAGGGCGAGGTTTAGTGTTTGGGTTAGGGTTAGACTTAGGGTTATGGTGAGGTTGAGGTTCTGGGGTACAGTTAGGGTTAGGATGAGGGTTAGGGTTAGGGTGCAGATTAGCCTGGGGTTGACGGTAAGTGTAAAGGTGAGGGTTAGGATGAGGGTGAGGGTTTCCCTATGGGTGAGGGTTAGGGTTAGGGTGAGGGTTAGTGTTAGCATTAGATTGAGGGTGAGGGTTAGATTGAGGATTAGTGTTAGGGTTAGTGTGAGGTTTAGGGTGAGGTTGAGGGTTAGGGTTAGGATGAAGGCTAGGGTGAGTGTGAGGGTTAGAGTTAGGGTTAGGGTGAGGGTAAGTGTTAGGGTGAGGGTTAAGGTTAGAGTGAGGGTTATGGTTAGGGTGAGGGTTAGGGTTAGGGTTAGGTTTATTGTTAGGTTTAGGGGTAGGGTTACGGTTACTGTGAGGGTGAGGGTGAGGATTAGGGTTAGGGTAAGGTTGAGGTTTAGGTTTAGGGTTAGGGTTGGAGTTAGGGTTAGGGTGAGGGTTAGGCTTAGGCTTATGCTTAGGCCGAGCATGAGGTTGAGGGTTCGGGTTCGTGTTGGGATGAGGGTTAGGTTTAGGTTTAGGGGTAGGTTGGGAGTTAGGTTTAGGTTAAGGGTTAGGATTAGTTTAACGGTGAGGGCTAGGCTGAGGGTTAGTGTGAGGGTTTGGGTTTGGGATAGGGTTAGGTTTAGGATTAGGGTTAGGGTGAGGGTGAGTGTGAGGGTTAGGATTAGGGTTAGGGTTAGGCTTAAAGTTAGGATGAGGGTTAGGGTTAGGGTTTGGGTTAGGGTGACGTTGAGGCTGAGGATTAGTGTTAGGTTTAGGGTTAGGTTTAGGGTTAGTGTTAGTGTTAGTGTTAGGGTTAGGGTTAGGTTTAGGGTGAGGGAGAGGTTTAGATATAGGGTTAGGGGGAGGGATAGGGTTAGGTTTAGTGTTAGGTTTAGGTTGAGTGTGAGGGTTAGGTTGAGGTTTAGGGTTAGGGTTAGGTTTAGGGTCAGTGTGATGGTTAGTGTTAGTGTTAGGTTTAGTGTTAGGGTGAGGGTAAGTATTAGGGTGAGGTTATGGGTTAGGGTGATGGTTATGTTTAGGGTGAGGGTAAGGGTTAGGGTTAGGGTTATTGTTAGGTTTAAGTTTAGGGTTACGGTTATGGTGAGTGTGAGTGTGAGGTTTAGGGTTAGGGTTAGGTTGAGGTTTAGGGTTTGGGTTAGGGTTAGAGTTAGGGTAAGGGTGAGGGTGAAGTTTAGGGTTAGAGTTAGGTTTAGGGTGACGGTTAGGGTTAGGGTTAGGGTGAGAGTTAGGGGGAGGGTAAGGGTTAGTGTTAGGGTTAGGGATAGGATTAGGTTTAGGGTTAGGGTGAGGGTCAGTGTGTTTTTTGGGATTAGGTCTAGGGTTAGGGTTAGATTTAGGCTGAGGGGGAGGTTGATGGTTAGGTTAGGGTTAGGGTTAGGGGGAGGGTTAGGAAGAGGGTTAGGGTTAGGATTAGTGTTAGGGCAAGGCCTAGGGTGAGGGTGAGGTTTAGCGTTAGAGTTAAGGTGAGATTTATGGTTAGGGTTAGGGTTAGGGTTAGGGTGAGGGTGAGGTTTAGGGTTAGAGTTAGGGTTAGCGTGAGGGTTAGGGTTAGGGTTAGGGTTAGGCTTAGTGTTAGGTTTAGTGTTAGGGTTAGGGTGAGCGTTAGGGTGAGTATTATGGTTAGATTTAGGATTAGGGTTACTCTGAAGGTTACGGTGTGGGTGAGGGTTAGGGTGAGGATAAGGGTTAGGTTTAGGGTGAGGGCTAGGTTTGGGTGAGGTTTAGGAACAGGGTTAGCGTGAGGTTTAGGGTTAGGTTTATTTTTAGGGTTAGGCTAAGTGTTAGGGTTAGTGTTAGGTTGAGGGTGAGGTTTAGGGTTAGATTTAGGGTGACGGTTAATGTTAGCGTTAGGTTCAGTTTTAGGGTGAGTCTAAGGGTTATGGTGAGGTTTTTGGTTAGGGTGAGGTTTATGGTTAAGCTGAGGGTTAGGAATCGGTTTAGAGTTATTGTTAGGGTTCGGTTTAAGTTTACAGTTACAGTGAGGGTGAGGATGAGGGTTAGGATTAGGCTTAGGATGAGGTTTAGTGTGAGGTTGAGGTTTAGGGTTAGAGTCAGTGTGAGGGATAGGTTGAGGGTTTGGGTTAGGGTTAGTGTTAGTGTTAGGGTTAGGGTGAGAGTTAGGGGGAGGTTTAGGGTTAGGGTTAAGTTTAAGATTAGGTTAAGAATGAGGGTGAGAGTGTGTGTTAGGGTTTGGTTTAGGGTTAGGCTTAGGGTTAGGCTGAGGGTGAGGTTGAGGGTGAGGGTTAGGGTTAGTGTTAGGGTTAAGATTAGGGTTAGGGGGAGGGTTAGGATGAGGGTTAAGTTTAGGATTAGGGTTAGGGTGAGGGATAGGGTGACGGTAAGGTTTAGGGTTAGGGTTAGGGTGAGGGTTAGGGTTTTGTTTAGGGTGAGCGTTAGGGTTTGGGTTAAGTTTAGGTTTAGGGTGAGCGTTAGGGTAAGGGTTACAGTGAGGGTGAGGTTTAGGGTTAGGTTGAGGGTTAGGGATAGGATTAGGGATAGTGTGAGGGTGTGGGTGTGGGTTGGGGTTTGGGTTAGGGTGAGGTTTAAGATGAGGGTTAGGGTTAAGATTAGGTTAAGGGTGAGGGCTAGGGTGAGGGTGAGGGTTAGGGTAAGTGTAAGGCTTAGTCTTAGTGTTAGGTTGAGTGTGAGGTTGAGGGTGAGAGTTAGAATTAGGGTGATGGTTAAGTTTACACTTATTGTTAGAGTTAGTATGAGGTTTAGGCTTAGGGGGATTTTTAGGGTGAGGATGATGGTAAAGGTAATGGTGAGGTTTAGGCTGAGGGTGAGGGTTAAGATAAGGGTGAGCGTTAGGGTTAGGTTTAGGGTTAGATTAAGGGCTAGGGATAGGGTTAGGGTGAGGGTTAGATTGAGGATTAGGGTTAGGGTTAGTGTGAGGTTTAGAGTAAGGATGAGGGTTAGGGTGAGGGTTAGTGTTAGGGTGAGAGTTATGGTTAGGTTGAGGGTTAGGGTTAGCATTAGCGTGAGGTTTAGTGTTAGGGTTAGGGTTAGAGTTAGGGTTAGGGTGAGGGTGAGGTTTAGGGTGGAGTTAGGGTTAGGGTGAGGGTTAGGATGAGGGTTAGTGTTAGTGTTAGGCTTAGTGTGAGAGTTAGGGGCAGGGTTAGGGTTAGGGTTAAGTTTAAGATTAGGGTTAGGATGAGGGTGAGTGTGTGTGTTAGGGTTTGGTTTAGGGTTAGGCTTAGGGTTAGGTTGGGGGTGAGGTTGAGGTTGAGGGTTAGGGTTAGGATTAGGGTTAGGGGGAAGGTTAGGATGAGGGTTAAAGTTAGGGTTAGGGTTAGGGTGAGGGTTAGGGTTTTGTTTAGGGTGAGCGTTATGGTTCGGGTTAAGTTTAGGTTTAGGGCGAGCGTTAGTGTTCCGGTGACAGTGAGGGTGGGGTTTAGGGTTAGGTTGAGGGTTAGGGTTAGGATTAGGGTTAGTGTGAGGGTGTGGGTGAGGGTTAGGGTTAGGGTTAGTGTGAGGGTTAGGGTTAAGATTAGGGTTAGGGTGAAGGCTAGGGTGAGGGTGAGAGTTAGGGTAAGTGTAAGGCTTAGTCTTAGGGTTAGGCTGAGTGTGAGGTTGAGGGTGAGGGTTAGGGTTAGTGTGATGGTTAAGTTTACAGTTAGTGTTAGAGTTAGTATGAGGTTTAGGGTTAGGGGGATTTTTATGTTGAGGGTGATGGTAAGGACAATGGTGAGGTTTAGGCTGAGGGTGAGGGTTAAGATAAGGGTGAGCGTTAGGGTTAGGTTTAGGGTTAGATTAAGGGCTAGGGTTAGGGTTAGGGTGAGGGTTAGATTGAGGATTAGGGTTAGGGTTAGTTTGAGGTTTATAGTGAGGATGAGGGTTAGGGTGAGGGTTAGGGTTAGCGTGAGAGTTATGGTTAGGTTGAGGGTTAGGGTTAGGGTTAGGGTGAGGTTTAGTGTTAGGGTTAGGCTTAGAGTTAGGGTCAGGGGGAGGGGGAGGTTTAGGGTGGAGTTAGGGTTAGGGTGAGGGTTAGGATGAGGGTTAGTTTTAGAGTTAGGGTTACCGTGAGGTTTAGGGTTAGGGTTAATGTTAGGGTTAGGTTGAGAGTTAGGGGGAGGTTAGGGTTAGGGTTAGGGTTAGGGTTAGTTTAAGGGTTTCGGTTACGGTGTGGGTGCGGGTTAGGATTAGGGTTAGGGTAAAGATGAGGTTTAGGGTTAGAATTAGGGTTAGGGTGAGGCTGAGGGTGAGGGTTAGGGTTAGGGTTAGGATTAGGATTAGGGTAAGGGTTAGGGTGAGTGTGAGGGTTAAGTTTAGGGTTAGGGTTAGCATTAGATTTAGGCTGAGGGTTTGGTTGAGGGTGAAGGTTAGGGTTAGCTTGAGGGTTAGGGTTAGGGTGAGGTTTAGTGTTAAGTTTGGGGTTAGAGTTATGTTTAGGGTGAGGGTGAGGTTTAGGCGTACAGTTAGTTTTAGGGTGAGGGTTAGGGTGAGTGTTTGGGTTATGGTGAGGTTTAGGGTAGGGGTGACGTGAAGGGTAAAAGTGAGGGTTTGGCTGAGGGTGAGGGTTACAGTAAGGTTGAAGGTTAGGGTTAGGGTGTGGGTTAATGTTAGGGTTAGGGTTAGAGTTAGGGTTCGGTTTAAGTTTAGGGTTAGGGTGAGGGTTAGAGTAAGGATTACGGTGAGGGTGACGGTTAGGTTTATGTTGAGGGTTAGGGTTAGGATTATGGTTAGGGTGAGGGTGAGGTTTAGGGTTAGTGTTAGGGTGAGGGCTAGGAATAGGTTTAGGGATAGTATTAGAGTTAGAGTGAGGGTTAGAGTGAGGGTTACGGTGAGGGTGACGGTTAGGTTTAGGTTGTGGGTTAGGGTTAGGATTATGGTTAGGGTGAGGGTGAGGTTTAGGGTTAGTGTTAGGGTGAGGGCTAGGAAGAGGTTTAGGGTTAGGATTAGGATTAGGGTGAGGGCTAGGGTGAGGGTGAGGTTTAGGGTTAGGATTAGCGTGAGGTTTAGGGTTAGGGTTAGGGTTAGGTTGAGGTTTAGGGTTAGGGTTAGCGTTAGGGTGAGGGTGAGTGTGAGGTTTAGGGTTAGGGTTAGGCTTAGGCTTAGGGTTAAGCTGAGGGTGAGGGTGGGGGTGAGGATTAGGGTTAGGGTGATTGTTAGGGTTAGGGTTATTGTGAGGGTTAGTGTTAGGGTTAGGGTTAGACTTAGGGTTAGGGTGAAGGTGAGGTTTCGGGGTAGTGTTAGGATTAGGGTGAGTGTTAGGGTTAGAGTGAGGGTTAGGTTGGGGGGGGACGGTAAGGGTAAATATCAGGGTTAGGCTGAGTGTTAGGTTTACAGTAAGGGTGAGGGTTAGGTTAGGGTGAGTGTTAGGGTTAGGGTTAGGGTGAGGTTGAGTATTAGATTGAGGATTAGTGTTAGGTTTAGTGTGATGTTTAGGGTGAGGATGAGCTTTCGGGTTGAGGGCGAGGTTTAGGGAGAGTTTGAGGTTTAGTGTTAGTGTTAGGATGAGGTTTATGGTTAGGGTGATGGTTAGGGTTAGTGTGAGGTTTAGTGTTAGGGTTAGGGTTAGTGTTAGGGTGAGGGTAAGTGTTAGGGTAAGGGTTAGGGTTAGGGTGAGGGTTATGTTTAGGGTGAAGGTTAGGGTTAGTGTTAGGGTTATTGTTAGTGTTAGGGTTAGGGTTAAGGTTATGGTGAGGGTGAGGTTAAGGGTTAGGGTTAGGTCTAGGATGAGGTTTAGGGATAGGGTTAGGGTTAGGGTTAGGGTCAGGGTGAGGTTCAGTGTTAGATTTAGGTTTAAGGTGAGGCTGAGTGTGAGGGTTAGGGTTAGGATAAATGTTAGGGTTAGGCTTAAGGTGAGGGTTAGGTTGAGGGTGAGGGTTAGGGTTAGGATTAGGAGTAGGATTAGGGTTAATATTAGGGTGAGCCTGAGGGTTAGGGTTAGGGACAGGCTTAGGGTTAAGCTGAGGTTGAGGGTGAGGGTTAGGGTTAGGGTGAGGTTTAGGGTTAGGGTTAAGGTGAGTGTGAGGGTTATTGTTAGGGTTAGGCTTAGGATTAGGCTGAGAGTTAGGGTGTGGATTAGGGTTAGGGTTAGTGTTAGGGTGAGGTTTAGGGTTTGGGTTAGGGTTAGAGTTAGGTTAGGGTGAGGGTGAGTTTTAGGGTTAGAGTTAGGGTTACGGTGAGGTTTAGTTTGAGGGTTATGGTAAGGGTTAGTTTTAGGGTTAGGGTTAGGGTGAGAGTTAAGGGAAGGGTTAGGGTTAGGGTTAGGGTTAGGAATAGGATTAGGGTTAGAGTGAGGGGGAGTTGTGTGTTAGGTTTAGGTTTAGGGATAGGCTTAGGGTTAGGCTGAGGGTGAGGTTGAGGGTGATGGTTAGGGTTAGGGGAGGGTTAGGATGAGGGTTAGGGTTAGGATTAGGGTTAGGGTAAGGTCTAGGGTGAGTGTGAGGTTGAGGTTTAAGGTTATGGTTAGGGTTAGCGTTAGGGTGAGGGTGAGGTTTAGGGTTAGATTTAGGGTTAGGGTGAGGCTGAGGGTGAGGTTTAGAGTTAGGGTTAGGATTAGGTTTAGGGTAAGGGTTAGGGTGAGTGTGAGGGATACGGTTATGCTTAGGTTCAGGCTGAAGGTGAGGGTGAGGGTGAGGGTTGGGTTTAGGGTTAGAGTGAGAGTTAGGGTTCATTTATGTTTAGGGTTAGGGTGAGTGTTAGAGTTTTTCGGAGCGTGAGGTTTAGGGTTTTGTTGAGGGTTATGGTTAGGGTTAGGGAGAGGGTTAAGGTTAGGGTTAGGGTGAGGTTAAGGGTGAGGATTAGGTTTAGCATTAGTGTTAGGGTGAGGGCTAGGTTGAGGGTGAGGGTTAAGGTTAGTGTTAGGTTAAGGTTTAGGGTTAGGGTTAGGGTTAGGGTTAGGGTGAGGGTGAGGGTGAGGTTGAGGGTTAGGGTTAGGCTTAGGCTTAGGCTTAGGGTTAGGCTCAGCGTGAGGTTGAGGGTGAGGGTTAGGGTTAGTTTGATGGTTAGGTTTATGGTTAGGGTGAGTGTTAGGATGAGGTTTAGCATTAGGGTGAGGGTTAGGGTGATGATGATGGTAAGGGTAAAGATGAGGTTTAGGCTGAGGTTGAGGGTTAAGGGTGAGGATTAGGTTTAGCATTAGTGTTAGGGTGAGGGCTAGGTTGAGGGTGAGGGTTAGGGTTAGTGTTAGGTTAAGGTTTAGGGTTAGGGTGAGGGTTAGGGTTAGGTTTAGTGTTAGGGTAAGGGTTAAGGTTACATTTAGAGTTAGGGTGAGGTTTAGATTGAGGATTAGGGTAGGTTTATTGTGAGGTTTAGGGTGAGGATGAGGGTTAGGGTTAGGGTCAGGGTGAGGTTTAGGATTACGGTGAGGGTTATTGTTAGTGTGAGTGTTAGTGTTAGGGTTATGGTTAGTGTTAGGGTGAGGGTAAATGTTAGGTTGAGTGTTAGGTTTAGGGTGAGGGTTATGGTTAGTGTGAGGGTGAGGGTTAGGATTAGGGTTAGAATGAGGTTTAGTGTTAGGGTTAGGGTAAGTGTTAGGGTTAGGGAGAGGGTGAGGTATAGGGATATATTTAGGGTTAGGGTGAGGGTTAGTGTTAGGGTGCGGGTTAACATGGGGGTGACGGTAAAGGTAAAGGTGAGGGTTAGGCTAAGGCTGAGGGTTACGGTAAGGGTGAGTGTTAGGGTAAAGGTGAGGGTTAGTGCTAGCGTTAGGGTGAGGTTGGGGTTTCGATTGAGGATTAGTGTTAGGGTTAGTGTGAGATTTATGGTGAAGATGAGGGTTGGGGTTACCCTGAAGTCTAGTGTGAGGGTGAGGGTTAGGGTTAGAGTTAAGGTGAGGTTTAGGGTTAGGGTGATGTTTAGGGTTATTGTGAGAGTTATTGATAGGATTAGGTTTAGTGTTAGGGTGAGGGTAAGTGTTAGGGTGAGGTTTAGGGTTAGGGTGAGGGTTATGGTTAGGGTGAGGGTTAGGGTTAGGATTAGATTAAGGGTGAGGGCTAGGTTAAGGGTTAGGCTGATGGTTAGGGTTAGGGATAGGGATAGGTTTAGGATTAGGGTTAGGGTGAGGGTTAGGACTAGGGTTATGGTTAAGCTTAGAGTTAGGATGAGGTTTAGGGTTAGGGTTTGGGTTAGGGTGAGGGTGAGGCTGAGGATTAGGGTTAGGTTTAAGGTTAGGTTTGGGTTAGGTTTAGCGTTAGTGTTAGTGTTAGGGTTAGTGTTAGGGATCCAGTGAGGGTTGGTGTTAGGGTTAGGGTTAGGTTTAGGCTTAAAGTTACGGTGAAGTTTAGAATGAAGATTAGGTTTACGATTAGGGTTAGGGTCAGGGCTAGGGTGAAGGTGAGCATAAGGGTTAGTGTTACAGTAAGATTTAGGGTTAGTGTTAGAGTTAGGGTGAGGGTTAGAATGAGCGTTAGGGTTACAGTGAGGATGAGGGTTAGGGTGAGGGTGAGGATTAGGGTTAGGTTTAGGGTTAGGGTGAGGTTGAGTGTTAGCATTAGGGTTAGGATTATGGTTAGGGTTAGGTTTAGGGTTAGGATTACTGTTATTGTTAGGGTTAGGATTAGAGTTATGGTGAGGGTGAGGGTGAGGGTGAGTGTTAGGGTTAGGGTGAGGTTTAGGGTTAGGGTTAGGATTAGGGTTAGGGTGAGGGTGAGGTTTATGGTTAGATTTAGGATTAGTTGGAGGCTTAGGTGGAGGTTAGGTTTATGGTAAGTGTTAGGGTTAAGTTTAGGTTGAGGGTTAGGTTGAGGTTTAGGGTTAGGGTTAGGATTAGGTTTAGAATTAGGGTAAGGGTGAGGGTGAGGGTGAGGTTTAGTGTTAGGCTTAGGCTTAGGCTTAGGGTTCGGCTGAGGGTGAGGTTGGGGGTGAGGATTAGGGTTAGGGTGATGGTTAGTGTTAGGGTTAGTTTTAGAGTTAGGGTTAGGGTGAGGGTTAGGGTTAGGATTAGGGTTAGGGTGAGGTTGAGTGTTAGCATTAGGTTTACGGTTACGGATAGGGTTAAGTTTATTGTTAGGATTAGTGTTATTTTTAGGGTTAGGGTTAGAGTTATGGTGAGCGTGAGGGTTGGGGTGAGGGTTAGGGTTAGGGTTAGGGTGAGGTTTAGGGTTAGGGTTAGGATTAGGGTGAGGGTGAGGGTGAGGTTTAGGTTAGATTTAGGTTTAGTTGGAGGGTTAGGTCGAGGGTTAGGGTTAGGGTTATTGTTAGGTTTAAAGTTAGAGTCAGGATTAGGTTGAGGTTTAGTGTTAGGGTTAGGTTTAGGTTTGGAATTAGTGTTAGGGTGAGGGTGACTGTGAGTTTTAGGGTTAGGGTTAGGCTTAGGCTTCGGGTTAGGCTGGGGGTGAGGGTTGGGTTGAGGATTAGGGTTAGGGTGATGGTTAGGGTTAGGGTTATGGTGAGGGTTAGTGTTAGGTTTAGGTTTAGAGTTAGGGTTAGGGTGAGGGTGAGGATTAGGGGTAGAGTTAGGTTTAGGGTGAGGGTTAGCGTTAGAGTGAGGGTTAGTGTGGGGGTGACGGTAAGGGTAAAGGTGAGGGTTAGGCTGAGGGTGAGGGTTACAGTAAGGGTGAGGGTGAGGGTGAGGGTGAGCGTTAGGGTGAGGGTTAGGGTGAGGGTTAGATTGAGGGTTACTGTTAGGGTTAGTGTGAAGTTTAGGGTGAGTATGAGGGTGAGGGCTAGGGAGAGGGTGAGGTTTAGGGTTAAGGTTAGAGTGAGGTTTAGGGTTAGGGTGATGGTTAGGGTTAGTGTTAGGGTTAGGGTTAGTGTAAGGGTGAGTGTAAGTTTTAGGGTGAGGGTTAGCGTTAGGGTGAGAGTAAGTTTTAGGGTGAGGGTTTGGGTTAGGGTGAGGGTTATGCTTAGGGTGAGGTTAAGGGTTAGGGTTAGGTCTAGGATGAGGTTTAGGGATAGGGTTAGTGTTAGGGTTAGGGTCAGGGTGAGGTTCAGTGTTAGAGTTAGGGTTAGGTTGAGGCTGAGGGTGAGGGTTAGGTTTAGGATTAATGTTAGGGTTAGGCTTAAGGTGAGGGTTAGGTTGAGGGTGAGGGTTAGGTTTAGGATTAGGAGTAGGATTAGGGTTAATGTTAGGGTGAGCCTGAGGGTTAGGGTTAGGGACAGGCTTAGGGTTAAGCTGAGGTTGAGGGTGAGGGTTAGGGTTAGGGTGAGGTTTAGGGTTAGGGTTAGGGTGAGTGTGATGGTTAGGGTTAGGTTTAGGCTTAGGATTCGTCTGAGAGTTAGGGTGTGGATTAGGGTTAGGGTTAGTTTTAGGTTGAAGTTTAGGGTTTGGGTTAGGGTTAGAGTTAGGGTTAGGGTGAGGGTGAGATTTAGAGTTAAAGTTAGTTTTAGGATGAGGGTTAGGGTGAGTGTTAGTGTTAGGGTGAGGGTTAAGGTAGGGGTGATGGTAAGGGTAAATGTGAGGGTGAGGCTGAGGGTGATGGTTACGGTAAGGTTGAGGGTTAGGGTTAGGGTGAGAGGGTTAGATTTAGGGTTAGGGTGAGAGTTAGGGTTCGGGTCAAGTTTAGGGTTAGGGTGAGGGTTAGAGGAAGGGTTATGGTGAGGGTGAGGGTTAGGGTTAGGTTGAGGTTTAGGGTTAGGATTAGGGTTAGGGTGAGGGTGAAGGTTAGTGTTAGTGTTAGGGTGAGGGTACGTGTTAAGTTGAGGGTTAGGGTTAGGTTGAGGATTATGTTTAGGTTGAGGGGTAAAGTTAGGGTTAGGGTTAATGTTAGGGTTAGGGTTAGGGTTACCATTATGGTGAGGGTGAAGGTGAGGGTTAGGGTTAGGGTTAGGCTGAGTGTGAGTGTGCGGGTGAGGATTAGAGTTAGGGATAGGGTTAGGGTTATTGTTAGTGTTATAGTTAGGATTAAGTTTGCAGTGAGGGTGAGGCTGAGGGTAAGGGTTATGGTTAGTGTTAGGATTAGGGTTAAGTTAGTGTTATTGTTAGGGTTAGGGTTGGAGTTACAGTGAGGTTGAGGTTGAGGGTTAGGTTTAGGGTGAGGTTTAGGTTTAGAGTTAGGGTTAGGGTTAGGGTGAGGGTGAAGTTTAGTGTTAGAGTTAGGGTTAGGGGGAGGATTAGGGTGAGGTTTAGGGTTAGTTTTAGGGTTAAGGGGAAGGTGTGTGTTAGGTTGAGTTTTAGGGATAGGCTTATGTTTAGGATTAGGGATAGGGTGAGCGTGAGTATGAGCGTTAGGGTGAGGGTTAGGCTTAGGCTTAGGGATAGGCTGAGGGTGAGGGTGGGGGTGATGATTAAGGTTAGGGTGATAGATAGGGTTAGGGTTAGTGTTATTTTTAGGGTTAAGGTTCATGTCAGGGGGAAGATGAAAGTACGGGTGAGGGTTAGGGTGAGGGTTAGGGTGAGGGTTAGGATGAGGGTGAGGATTAGGGTTAGGTTAGGTTTAGGGTGACTTTTAGGATTAGTGTGAGGTTTAGGGTTAGTGTGAGGGTTAGTGTTAGGGTTAGGGTTAGTGTTGGGGTGAGGGTAGGTGTTAGGGTGAGGGTTAGGTTTAGGGTGAGTGTTATGTTTAGGGTGAGGGTTTGGGTTAGTTTTAGGGTTACTGTTAGGTTTAGGTTTAGGGTTACAGTTACGGTGAGGGTGAGCGTTAAGGTTAGGGTTACAGTGAGGTTTAGTGTTAGGGTTAGGGTTAGAGTAAGGGTTAGGTTGAGGGTGAGGTTTAGGGGTACAGTTTTAGTTAGGCGGAGGGTTAGGTTTATGGTGCGGGTTAGCGTGGGGTTGACGGTAATGGTAAAGGTGACGGTTAGGCTGAGGGTGAGGGTTACGGTAAGGGTGAGGGTTAGGGTTAGGGTGAGGGTTAGAGTTAGCGTTAGGGTGAGGTTGAGGGTTAGATTGAGGATTAGTGTTAGGGTTAGTGTGAGGTTTATGGTGAGGATGAGGGTTAGGGTTAGGCTGAAGGCTAGGGTGAGGTTGAGGGTTAGGGTTAGTGTTAGGGTGAGTTTTAGGGTTAGGGTGATGTTTAGGGTTAGTGTGAGTGTTAGTGTTACAGTTAGGGTTAGTGTTAGGTTGAGGGTAATCGTTAGGGTGGGGGTTAGTGTTAGGGTGAAGTTTATGGTTAGGGTGAGGGTTAGGGTTAGGATAAGTGTAAGGGTGAGGTCTAGGCTGAGGGTTAGGGTGAGTGTTAGGGTTAGGGATAGGCTTAAATTTAGGATTAGGTTTAGGTTGAGGGTGAGTGTGAGGGTTAGGATTAGGGTTAGAGTTAGGCTTGGAGTTAGGAGGAGGGTTAGGGTTAGGGTTTGGGTTAGGGTGAGGGTGAGGATGAGGATTAGGGTAAGGTTTAGTGTTAGGTTTAGGGTTAGTGTTAGGGTTAGGGTTAGTGTTAGTGTTACAGTGAGGGTTGGGCTTAGGGTTAGGGTTAGGGTTAGGCTTAGAGTTAGGGTGAGTGTTAGGATGAGAATTAGGTTACAATTAGGGTTAGGGTGAGGGCTAGGGTGAAGGTGAGCTTTAGGGTAAGTGTTAGGCTAAGGTTTAGGGTTAGGGTTAGGGTGAGGGTGATGGTTAGGGTTAGGATTAGGGTTAGGGTTAGGATTAGTGTTAGGGTGAGGTTACTGTTAGCATTAGGTTTAGGGTTAGGGTTAGGGTTTGGTTTAGGGTTAGGATTACTGTTATTGTTAGGGTTAGGGTTAGAGTTATGGTGAGGGTGAGGGTGAGGCTGAGTGTTAGGGTTAGGGTGAGGTTGAGGGTTAGGGTTAGGGTTAGGATTAGGATAAGGGTAAGTGTAAGGGTGAGTGTGAGGATTAGGGTTAGGGTTAGGAATAGGCTTAGGGTTAGGCAGACGTTGAGGGTGAGGGTTAGGGTTAGGGTGAGGTTTAGGGTTAGGGATTGGGTGAGTGTGAGTGTTAGGTTTAGGGTTAGCCTGAGGGTGAAGTTGTGGGTTAGGTTTAGTGTTAGTGTTAGGGTGAGGTTTAGGTTTTTGGTTAGGGTTAGAGTTAGGGTTAGGGTGAGGGTGAGGTTTAGCGTTAGAGTTAGGGTTAGGGCGAGGTTTAGGTTGAGGGTTAGGGTAAGGGTTAGTTTTAGGGTTGGGGTTGGGGTGAGAGTTAGGGGGAGGGTTAGGGTTAGAGTTAGGTTTAGGGATAGGATTATGGTTAGAGTGAGCGTGAATGTGTGTGTTAGGTTTAGGTTTAGGGTTAGGCTGAGGGTTAGGCTGAGGGTGAGGTTGAGGGTGAGGGTTAGGGTTAGGGGGAGTGTCAGGGTGAGGGTTAGGTTTAGGGTAAGGGCTAGGGTGAGTGTGAGGGTGAAGTTTAAGGTTAGGCTTAGGGTTAGGGTTAGGGTGAGGGTGAGCTTTAGGGTTAGAGTTAGGGTTAGGGTGAGGCTGAGGCTGAGGTTTAGCGTTAGGGTTATTGTTAGGTTTAGGGTTCGGTTTAGGGTGAGGGTTAGGGTGAGGGTGAGGTTTAGGATTAGGATTAGGGTTAGGGTTAGGGTGAGTGTGAGGGTTAGGGTTAGGTTTAGGGTTAGGCTTAGCGTTAGGCTGAGGTTGAGGTTGAGGGTGAGTGTTAGGGTTAGGGTGAAGGCTAGGGTGAGGGTGAGGGTTAGGGTTAGTTTTAGGGTGAGTGTTAGGGTTAGGGTGATGTTTAGGGTTAGTGTGAGAGTTAGTGTTAGGGTTAGGCTTAGTGATAGGGTGAGGGTAAGTGTTAGGGTGAGGGTTAGGGTTAGGGTGAGGTTTATGGTTAGGGTGAGGGTAAGGGTTAGGATATATGTAAGTGTGAGGGCTAGGCTGAGGGTTAGGGTGAGGTTTAGGGTTATTTATATTGTTAGGTTTAGGATTAGGGTTAGGGTGAGGGTGAGTGTGAGGGTTAGGATTAGGGTTAGGTTTAATCTTAGAGTTAGGATGAGGGTTAGGGTTACAGTTTGTATTAGGGTCAGGGTGAGGCTGAGGATTAGGATTAGGTTTAGTGTTAAATTAAAGGTTAGGTTTAGGGTTAGGGTTAGTGTTATGGTTACAGTGAGCGTTGGGGTTAGGATTAGGGTTAGGCTTAGAGTTAGGGTGAGGGTTAGGATAAGGATTAGGTTTACAACTAGGGTTTTGGGTGAGGGCTATGGTGAAGTTGAGGATTAGGGTTAGTGTTAGGGTAAAGTTTAGCTTTAGGGTTAGGTTTAGTATGAGGGTTAGTATGAGGGTTAGGGTTACGGTGAGAGTTAGGGTTAGAGTTAGCGTGAGGTTGAGTGTTAGCATTAGGTTTAGGTTAGGGTTAGGGTTAAGTTTAGGGTTAGGATTACTGTTATTGTTAGGGTTAGGGTTAGAGTTATGGTGAGGGTGAGGGTGAGGGTGAGTGTTAGGATTGTGGTGAGGTTTAGGGTTAGGGTTAGGATTAGCGTTAGGTTGAGCTTGAGGTTTAGGGTTAGATTTAGGTTTAGTTGGAGGGTTGCGTCGAGGGTTAGGGTTAGGGTAAGTGTTAGATTTAAGGTTAGGTTGAGGGTTAGGGTGAGGTTTAGGGTTAGGTTTAGGGTTAGGATTAGGTTAGGGTGAGGGTGAGTGTGAGGTTTAGGGTTAGGTTTAGGCTTAGGCTTAGGGTTAGGCTGAGGGTGACGGTGGGGGTGAGGATTAGGGTTAGGGTGATGGTTACAGTTAGGGTTAGGGTGAGGGTTAGTTATAGGCTCAGGGTTAGAGTTAGGGTTAGGGTGAGGGTGAGGTTTAGGGGTAGAGTTAGGGTTAGGGTGATGGTTACAGTTAGGGTTAGAGTGAGGGTTAGGGTGGGGGTGATGGTAAGGGTAAACGTGAGGGTTAGGCTGAGGGTGAGGGTTATGGGAAGAGTGGCTTTTAGGGTTAGGGTGAGGGTTAGGGTTAGGGATATGGTGAGGGTGAGGGTTAGATTGAGGATTAGTGTTAGGGTTAGTGTGAAGTTTAGGGTGAGGATGAGGATTAGGGTTAGGGAGAGGTCTAGCGAGAGGGTGAGGTTTAGGGTTAGTGTTAGGGTGAAGATTATGGTTAGGGTAATGGTTAGGGTTAGTGTGAGGTTTAGTGTTAGGGTTAGGGTTAGTATTAGGGTGAGGGTAAGCATTATGGTGATGGTTAGGGTTAGGGTGAGGGTTAGGGTTAGGGTTAGGTTTATTGTTAGTGTTATTGTTAGGGTAAAGGTTATGGTGAGGGTGAGGGTGAGGGTTAGGGATAGGGCTAAGATGAGGTTTAGGGATAGGGTTAGGTTTAGGGTTAGGGTCAGGGTGAGGTTTAGTGTTAGAATTAGGGTTAGGGTGAGGCTGAGGGTGAGATTTCGGGTTAGAATTAATGTTAGGGTCAGGCTTAATGTGAGGGTTAGGATTAGGGTTAGTGTTAGGGTTAGGGTTAGGGTGAGTGCTAGGGTGAGGATGAGGTTTAGGTTTAGGGTCAGGGTGAGCTTTACTGGTATAGTTAGTGTTAGGGTGAGGCTGAAGGTGAGGGTTACGGTTAGGATTAATGTTAGGCTTAGCCTTAAGTTGAGGTTTAGGTTGAGGGTGAGGTTTAGGATTAGGGTTAGTAGTAGGATTAGGGTTAGGGATAGGGTTAGGGTTAGGCTGAGGTTGAGGGTGAGGGTTAGGGTTAGGGTGAGGTTTAGGGTTAGGTTTTGGGTGAGTGTGAGGGTTAGGGTTAGGGTTAGGCTTAGGATTATGCTGGGGGTGAGGGTGTGGGTTAGTGTTAGGGTTAGGGTTAGGGTTATGGGGAGGGTTAGGATGAGGGTTAGGGTTAGGGTGAGGTTTAGGGTGAGGGTGAGTGTGTGTGTTAGGGTTAGGTTTAGGGTTAGGCTTAGGGTTAGGCTGAGGGTGAGGTTAGAGTTAGGGTTAGGCTTAGGCTTAGGTTTAGGGTAAGGCTGAGACTGAGGGTGAGGCTGAGGGTTAGTGTTAGGGTGAGGGTTAGGGTAAGGGTTAGGGGGAGGGTTAGGAAAAGGGATAGGGTTAGGATTAGGGTTGGGTGTGGTTAGGGTGAGAATGAGGTTTAGGGTTAGGGTTAGCTTGAGGCTTAGTATTATGGTAAGGATGATAGTGTTCGGGTTAAGTTTAGGTTTAGGTTGAGGGTTAAGGTAAGGGTTACAGTGAGGGTGAAGGTTAGGGTTAGAATGAGGGTGATTGTTTGGATTAGGGTTAAGGTTAGCGTGAGGGTTATGGTTAGTGTTAGGGTGAGGGTTAGGATGAGGGTTAGGGTTAGGATTAGTGTTAGGGTGAGGGCTAGGGTGAGGGTGAGGTTTAGGGTTAGGGTTAGGGTTAGGGTGAGGTTTAGGTTTAGAGGTAGGGTTAGTGTTAGGGTGAGGGTGACGTTTTAGGTTAGAGTTAGGGGTAGGATGAGGCTGAGGTTGAGGGTTAGGGTTAGGGTTAGTGTTAGATTTAGGGTTAGGGTGAGGGTTAGGTTGAGGGTGAGGCTTAGGCTTAGGGTTAGGATTAGGTTTAGGGTAAGGGTTAGGGTGAGTGTGAGAATTAGGGCTAGGGTTAGGGTTTGGCTTAGGGTTAGGCTGAGGGTGAGGGTGAGGGTTAGGGTTAGTGTTAGATTAAGGTTTAGGGTTAGGGTTAAGGTTAAGGTGAGAGTTAGGGCTTGGTTATGTTTATGGTTAGGGTGAGGGTTAGGGTTAGCGTTAAGGTGAGCATGAGGTTTATGGTTACTTTGAGGATTACCCTTAGGGTTAGGGCTAGGGTGAGGGTTAAGTTTAGGGTGATGGTGAGGGTAAGGATGAGGATTAGGGTTAGGATTAGGGTTAGGGTGAGTGCTAGGGTGAGTGTGAAGGTTAGGGTTAGTGTTAGATTAAGGTTTAGGGTTTGGGTTAGGGTGAGGGTAAGTTTGAGAGTTAGGGTTCCGGTCAGGGTGATGATTAGGGTTAGGGTGAGGGTTAGGTTTAGGATTAAGGTTAGTGTAAGGGTGAGTGTTAGGATTAGTGTTATGGTTATGGTTAGGGTTTCGGTGAGTGTGAGGTTTAGGGTTACAATGAGAATTAGGGTTAGGTTTAGGGCTAGGGTGAGGGTTAAGGTTAGGGTAGGGTGAAGGTAAGGATGAGGATTAGGGTTAGGCTTAGGGTTAGGGTGAGGACTAGGGTGAGGTTCAGGGTTAGGGTTAGTGTTAGATTAAGGTTTAGGGTTAGGGTTAGGGTTAGGGTGAGGGTTAGGTTGAGGATTATGGTTATGGTCAGGGTAATGATTAGGGTTAGGTTGAGGGTTTGGTTTAGGATAATGGTTAGCTTTAGGGTGAGTGTTAGGATTAGGGTTAGGGTTAGTGTTAGCGTTTGGATTAGGGTTAGGGTGAGGGTGAGGGTTAGGGTTAGGGTTAGGGTGAGTGTTAGGGTTAGGGTTAGGGTGAGAGTTAGGGTTCGGTTATGTTTAGGGTTAGGGTGAGGGTTAGGATTAGGGTTAATGTAAGCATGAGGTTTAGGGTTACATTGAGGATTAGACTTAGAGTTAGGGCTAGGGTGAGGGTTAAGGTTACAGTTAGGGTGAGAGTAAGGATGAGGATTAGGTTTAGGATTAGGGTTAGGGTGAGGGCTAGGCTGAGGGTGAGGGTTAGGGTTAGTGTTAGATTAAGGTTTAGGGTTAGGGTTAGGGTTAGGGTGACGGTTAGGTTGAGGGTTAGGGTTACCGTGAGGTTGAGGATTAGGGTTAGAGTGAGGGTTAGGGTTAGGATTAGGGTTAGCATGAGAGAGAGTGTTAGGATTACAATTAGGTTTAGGATTAGGATTAGTATTAGTGTTATTGTTAGGTTTAGGGTTTTAGTTATGGTGAGGGGGAGAGTGAGGGGGAGGGTTAGGGTTAGGGTTAGGGTGAGGTTTAGGGTTAGGGGTAGGATTAGAGTTAGAGTGAGGGTGAGTATGAGGGTTATTGTTAGGGTGAGGGTTAGGGTTAGGGTTAGCGGCAGGGTTAGGATGAGGGTTAGGGAAAGGATTAGGGTTAGGGTGATGGCTAGGGTGAGGGTGAGGTTTAGGGTTAGGGTTAGGGTGAGGTTTAGGGTTAGGGTTAGTGTTAGGGTGAGAGTGAGGTTTAGTGTTAGAGTTAGGGTTAAGCTGAGGCTGAGGGTGAGGGTCAGTGTTAGGTTTAGGATTAGGATTAGGGTAAAGGTTAGGGTGAGTGTGAGGTTAGGGTTAGGGTTATGGTTAGGCTTAGGGTTACAGTGAGGATGAGGGTGAGGGTGAGGTTTAGGGTCAGGATTAGGGTTATGGTGAGGTGAGTGTGTGTGTTAGAGTTAGGTTTAGGGTTAGACTTATGGTTAGGCTGAGGTTGAGGTTGAGGGAAAGGGTTAGGGTTAGGGTGAGGGTTAGGGTAAGGGTTAGGGGGATGGATAGGATGAGGTTTAGTGTTAGGGTTAATGTTAGGGTGAGGGCTAGGGTGAGGGTCAGGTTTAGGTTTAGGGTCAGGGTGAGGTTTAGTGTTAGAGTTAGTGTTAGGGTGAGGCTGACGGTGAAGGTTAGGGTTAGGATTAATATTAGGGTTATCCTTAAGTTGAGATTTAGGTTGTGGGTTAAGATTAGGGTTAGGAGTAGGATTAGGGTTAGGGTGAGGGTGAGGATTAGGGTTAGGGTTAGGGAAAAGCTTAGGGTTAGGCTGAGGTTGAGGGTGAGGGTTAGGGTTAGAGTGAGGTTGAGGGTTAGGGTTAGGGTTAGGATTATGATTAGGGTTAGGGTTAGGGGGAGTGTGAGGGTTAGGGTTAGGTTTAGGGTTAGGCTTAAGATTAGGCGGAGGGTGAGGGTGAGGGTGAGGGTTAGGGTTAGGGTTATGGGGAGGGTTAGGATTAGGGTTAGGGTTAGGATTAGGGTTAGGGTGAGGGCTAGGGTGAGGGTGAGGTTTAGGGTTAGTGTTAGGGTAAGGTGTAGGTTTAGGCGTAGGGTTTGGGTTAGGGTTAGGATGAGGGTTAGTGTTAAGATTATGGTTAGGGTGAGTTTTAGGATTAGGGTTAGGGTTAGGGTTATGTTTAGGGATAAGATTAATGTTATTTTTAGGGTTAGGGTTAGAGTTATGGTAAGGGTGAGTGTGAGGGTTAGGGATAGGGTTAGGGTGAGGTTTAGGGTTAGGTTTAGGATTAGAGTTAAGGTGAGGGTGAGGTTTAGTGATAGATTTAATGTTAGTTGGAGGGTTAGTTCGAGCGTTAATGTTAGGGTTAGTGTTAGGGTTAAGGTTAGGGTTAGGGTTAGGCTGAGGTTTAGGGATAGGTTTAGGTTTAGGCTTAGGGTTAGGATTAGGCTTAGGGTTAGATTGAAGGTGAGTGTGAGGGTAGGGTTAGGCTTAGGCTTAGGCTTTGGGTTAGGCTGAGGGCGAGGGTGCTGCTGAGGATTAGGGTTAGGGTGATGGTTATGGTTAGGGTTAGGGCGAGGGTTAGGATGAGGGTTAGGGTTAGGATGAGGGTTAGGGTTAGGATTAGGGTTAGGGTGAGGGCTAGGATGAGGGTGAAGTTTAGGGTAAGGGATAACCTTAGGCTTAGGGTTAGGCTGAGCATGAGGTTGAGGGTTAGGGATAGGGTAAGGTTTAGTGTTAGGTTTAGGGTTAGAGTCAGGGTTAGGGTGAGAGTGAGGTTTAGGGATAGCTTTAGGGTCAGAGTGAGGGGTAGGGTTAGGGTGAGGGTTAGGGTGGGGGTGACGGTAAGGGTAAAGTTGAAATTTAGGCTGAGGGTCAGGGTTATGGTAAGGGTGAGGGTTACCTTTAGGGTGAGGGTTAATGTTAGGGTGAGGGTGAGGGTGAGGGTGAGTGTTAGATTGAGGATTAGTGTTAGGGTTAGTGTGAGGTTTAGGGTGAGGATGAGGGTTAGGGTTAGGGTGATGGCTAGGGTGAGGGTGAGGTTGAGGGTTAGATTGAGGATTAGTGTTAGGGTTAGTGTGAGTTTTAGGGTGAGATTGAGATTTAGGGTTAGGGTTAGGGTTAGGATTAATGTTAGGGTTAGTCTTAACATGAGGGTTAGGGTGAGGGTGAGGTTTAGGGTTAGTGTTAAGATTAGGATTAGGGTTGGGTTTAGGGTGAGTGTGAGGGTTAGGGTTAGGATGAGTGTTAGGGTTAGGGTTATGGTGAGGTTAAGTGTTAGGTTTAGGGTTTGGGTTAGGGTGAGCGTGAGGTTTAGGGTTAGATGTAGCTTTAGGGTGAGGCTGAGGGTGAGGGTTAGGGTTAGAGTTAGTGTTAGAGTTATTGTTACTGTGAGGGTTAGGGTGAGGGTGAGGGTAAGGCTTCGTGTTAGGATTGGGATTAGAGTAAGGGTTTGGGTTAGTGTGAGGGTTAGGGTTAGGGTTAGGGTTAGGCTTAGGGTTAGGCTGAGGGTGAGGGTGAGGGTGAGGGTTAGGGTTAGGGTGAGGGTTAGGTGTAGGGTTAGGGTGAGAGTTAGGGTTCTGGGTAAATTTAGGTTTAGGGTGAGGGTTAGAGTTAAGGTTACAGTGAGGGTGAGGGTTAGGGTTAGTTTGAGGTTTAGGGTTAGGCTTAGGATTAGGGTGAGGGTTAGGGTTAGGGTGAGGGTGAGGTTTAGGGTTAGATATAGGGTTAGGGTGAAGATTAGGGTTAGGGTTAGGGTTAGGGTTAGGGTGAGGTTTAGTGTTAGGGTTAGAGTTAGCGTTAGAATTACAGTGACGGTGAGGGTGCAGGTTAGTGTGAGGTTTAGGTTTAGAGTTAGGGTTAGGGTTATGCAGAGTGTTAGGGTTAGGGTTAGTGTTAGAGATAGGGTTATGGTGAGGGAGTAGGGTGAGGGTGAGGTTAAGGCTTAGTGTTAGGATTAGCAATAGGGTAAGGGTTAGGGTGAGTGTGAGGGTTAGGTTTAGGGTTAGTTTTAGGCTTAGGGTAAGGCTGAGCATGAGGTTGAGTGTGAGGGTTAGGGTTAGGGATATGGTAAGGTTTAGTGTTAGGGTTAGGGTTAGATTTAGGGTTAGGGTTAGGATGAGGGTGAGGGTGGGTCTGAGGATTAGGTTTAGGCTTAGGGTTATTGTTAGGGTGATGGTGAGTTTTAGGGTTAGAGTTAGGATTGGGGGAGGGTTGGGGTGAGGTTTCGGGTTAGGGTTAGTGTTAGGGTTAGGGTGAGGGTGAGGGTTAGGTTGAGGTTTAGGGATAGGGTTAGGTTTAGGATTAGGGTTAGGTTGAGCATGAGTATGAGGCTTAGGGTAAGGGTTAGGCTTAGGCTTAGGGTTAGGCTGAGGGTGAGGTTGGGGGAGAGGATTAGGTTTAGGGTGATGGTTAGGGTTAGGGTTAGTGTTATTGTTAGGGTTAGGGTTTGCGTTCCGGTGACAGTGAGGGTGTGTGTGAGGGTTAGGTTTAGGGTTAGGGAGGGGTTTAGGTTTAGGGTTATGTTTAGGGTGAGGGTGAGGTTTAGTTTTAGATATAGGGTTAGGGGGAGGGTTGGGGGAGCGTTAAGTCTAGGGTTAGTTTTAGGGTTAGGTTCAGGTTGAGGGTTAGGTTTTGGGTTAGGGTTAGGGTGAGGGTGAGTGTGCATATGAGTGTGAGGTTTAGGGTTAGGTTTATGCTTAAGCTTAGGTTTATGCTTAGGGTTAGGCTGAGGTTGAGTGTTAGGGTTAGGATGAGGGTTAGGGTTAGGTTTATGGTTAGGGTTAGGATGAGGGTTAGGGTTAGGATTAGTGTTTGAGTGAGGGCTAGGGTGAGGGTTATGTTTAGGCTTAGGATTAGGGTGAGGTTTATGGTTAGGGTTAGGGTGAGGGTGAGGTTTAGGGTTAGACTTTGGGTTAAGGTGAGGCTTAGGGTGAGGTTTTGGATTAGGGTTAGGATTAGGATTACAGTAAGGGTTATGTTGAGTGTGAGTGTTAGGGTGAAGTTTAGGTTTAGGATTAGGGTTAGAGTCAGGGTTAGGATGAGGTTTAGAGTTACATTGAGGGTGAGGGTTAGGGTTAGGTTGTTGGTTAGGGTTAGGGTTAAGGTGAGGTTTAGGGTTAGGGTTATTGTGAGGGATAGGATGAGTATTAGGGTTACGATTAGGGTTAGGGTGAGGGCTAGGTTGAGTGTGAGGTTTAGTGTTAGTTTTAGGGTGAGGTTTAGGGTTAGGGTTAGGGTTAAGGTGAGGGTTAGGGTGAGAGATATGGTTAGGGTGAGGGTTAGGTTTAGGGTTAATGTTATTGTTAGGGTTAGGGTTACTGTTATGGTGAGGGTGAGGGTTACGCTTAGGGTTAGGATAAGGTTTAGGTTTAGGGTTAGTGTTAGAGTTAGGTTTAGGGTGAGGGTGAGACTTAGGGTTAGAGTTAGGTATAGTGTTAGGGTTAGGGATAGGGTGAGGGTTAGGGTTAGACTTAAACTTAGGCTTAGGCTTAGGCCTAGCATGAGGGTGAGGTTTAGGTTTAGGGTTAGGGTGAGGGTTAGGTCAGGGTTTGGGTGAGGTTTATGATGAGGTTTAGGGTTAGGATTAGGTTTAGGGTGAGGGCTAGGATGAGGTTTAGGAATAGGTTTAGGTTTAGCATTTGGGTTAGGGTGAGGGTGAGTGTGAGGGTTAGGAGTAGTGTTAGGGTTAGGCTTAGGGTTAGGGTGAGGGTTAATGATAGGATTTGGGTTAGGGTGAGGGTGAGGCTGAGGATTAGGGTTAGGTTTAGGGTTTGGTTTAGGGTTAGGGTTAGGGTTAGGGTTAGTGTTACCTTGAGTGTTAGGGTTAGGGTTAGGGTTAGGCTGAGGGTGAGGGTGGGTGTGAGGATTAGGGTTAGGGTTCGGGTTAGGGTTATTTTTAGTGTTATGGTTAGGGTTAAGTTTGCTGTGAGGGTGAGGATGAGTGTGAGGGTTATGGTTAGGGTTAGGATCAGGGTTAAGTTTAGTGTTATTGTTAGGATTAGGGTTAGAGTTACAGTGAGGTTGAGGTTGAGGGTGAGGGTTAGGTTTAGGGTGAGGTTTAGGGTTAGAGTTAGGGTTAGGGTTAGGGTGAGGGTGAGGTTTCGGGTTAGAGTTAGGGTTAGGGGAAGGGTTATGGTGAGGTTTGGGGTTAGGGTTATGGTTAGGGTGAGGGTGAGGGTGAGGGGTAGGTTGAGGTTTAGGGATAGGGTTAGCGTTAGGATTAGGTTTAGGTTGAGATTGAGTATGAGGGTTACCCTGAGGGTTAGGCTTAGGCTTAGGGTTAGGCTGTGGGTGGGGGTGGGGGTGAGGATTAGGGTTAGGGTGATGGTTAGGGTTAGGGTTAGTGATATTGATAGGGGTAAGCTTCGAGTTACGATGAAGTTGAGAGTGCGGTTGAGGGTTAGGGTTAGGGTTAGGCTGGGGTTTAGAGTTAGGGTTAGGGTTAGGGTAAGCGTGAGGGTGAGGTTTATGGTTAGATAAAGGGTTAGGATGAGGGTTAGGGTGAGGGTTAGGGTTAGAGTTAATGTTAGGGTTAGGGTGAGGGTGATTTTTAGGGTTAGACATAGGGTTGGGGGAGGGTTAGGGTTAGGGTTAGGGTTACGGTTAGGGTGAGGTTTAGGGTTTGGGTTAAGGTTAGGGTTAGAGTTACTGTGAGGATGAGGGTTAGGGTTAGGATTAGAGTTAGGGTGAGGTTTAGGGTTAGTGTTAGGGTTAGGTTTAGAATTACAGTGATGGTGAGGGTGCAGGTGAGTGTGACGTTTAGGGTTAGAGTTAGGGTAAGGTTTAGGCTGAGTGTTAGGGTTAGGGTTAGTGTTAGGCTTAGGGTTAGGCTGTGCATGAGGTTGAGTGTGAGGGTTAGCGTTAGGGATAGGGTGAGGTTTCGTGTTAGGGTTAGGGTTAGATTTAGGGTTAGGTTGAGGTTGAGGTTTAGGGGTAGGGTTAGGTTCAGGGTGAGGGTTAGGATTAGGGTGAGGGTGAGGGTTAGATTGAGGATTAGTGTTAGGGTTAGTTTGAGGTTTAGGGTGAGGTTGAGGGATAGGGTTAGGGTGAGTGCTAGGGTGAGTATGAGGGTGAGGGTTAGATTGAGGATTAGTGTTATGGTTAGTGTGAGGTTTACGGTGAGTATGAGGTTTAGGGTTAGGGTTAGGATTAGGATTAATGTTAGGGTTAGGCTTAAGGTGAGGGTTATGATGAGGGTGTGGATTAGGGTTAGTGTTAGAATTAGGATTAGGGTTAGGTTTAGGGTGAGTATGAGGGTTCGGGTTAAGGTTAGGGTTAGGCTTAGTGTTAGGCTGAAGGTGAGGGTTAGGGTGAAGGTTAGGGTTAGGGTGAGTGTTAGGGTTAGGATTAGGGTGAGAGTTAGTGTTCGGGTTAAATTTAGGGTTAGGGTGAGTGTTAGGGTATGGGTTACAGTGAGGGTGTGGGTTAGGGTTAGATTGAGGGTTAGGGTTATGGTTAGTGTTAGGGTGAGGGTTAGGATGAGGGTTAGGGTTAGGATTAGGTTTATGGTGAGGACTAGGGGGAGGGGGAGGTTTAGGGTTAGGGTTAGGGTGAGGTTTAGGTTTAGGTTAAGCGTTAGGGTTAGGGTGAGGTTTAGGGTTAGAGTTAGGGTTAGGGAGAGTCTGAGGGTGAGGGTAAGGTTAAGGTTAGTTTTAGAGTTAGTGTTATGGTGAGGGTTAGGGTGAGGGTAAGGCTTAGTCTTAGCATTAGGATTAGGGTAAGGGTTAGGGTGAGTGTGAGGGTTAGGGTTAGGGTTAGGCTTAGGCTTAGGGTTAGGCTTATGGTGAGGGTGAGGGTGAGGGTTAGGGTTAGGGTGAGAGTTAGGGGTAGGGTTACGATGAAAGTTAGGGTTCGGGTTAAGTTTAGGGTTAGGGTGAGTGTTAGGGTTAGGGTTCCATTGAGGGTGAGGGTTAGGGTTAGGTTGAAAGTTAGGGTTAGGGTTAGGATTAGGGTGAGTGTTAGGGTTAGGTTTATGGTGAGGGTTAGGATGAGGATTAGGGTTAGGATTAGGGTTCAGTTGAGGGCCAGGGTGAGGGTGAGGGTTAGGGTTAGTGTTTGGGTGAGGTTTTGGATTAGGGTTAGGGTTAGCGTTAGGGTTAGGGTTAGGTTGAGGGTCAGGGTGGGGGTGAGTATTAGGGTTAGGCTTAGGGTTATTGTTAGGGTGAGGGTGAATTTTAGGGTTAGAGTTAGGTTTAGGGGGAGTTTTAGGGTGAGGTTTATGGTTAGGGTTAGTGTTAGGGTTAGGGTGAGGGTGAGGGTTAGGTTGAGATTTAGGGATAGGATTAGGTTTGGGATTACGGTTAGGGTGAGCATGAGTATAAGAGTTAGTTTGAGGGTTAGGATTAGGCTTAGGGTTAGGCTGAGGATGAGGGTGGGGGTGAGAATTATAGTTAGGGTGGTGCTTAGGGTTAGGGTTAGTGTTATTGTTAGGGTTAGGGTATTAGTTTTGGTGAGGGTGAGGGTGCGGGTGAGGGTTAGAGTTAGGGTTAGGTTTAGGGTGAGGGTGAGGTTTAGGGTTAGATATAGGTTTAGGGAGAGGGTTAGGTTGAGGTTGAGGGTGCGGGTGAGTGTGAGGTTTAGGGTTAGGTTTATGCTTAAACTTAGGTTTATGTTTAGGGTTACCTGAGGGTGAGGGTGAAGGTGAGGGTTAGGGTTAGGGTGAGGGTTAGGTTTAGGGTTATGGGGAGGGTTAGGATGAGGGTTAGGGTTAGGATTAGGGTTAGGGTGAGGGCTGGGGTGAGGGTGAGGTTTAGAGTTAGGGTTAGGGTGAGGTTTAGGGTTAGGGTGAGAGTGAGGTTTAGGGTTATTGTTATTGTAAGGTTGAGGCTGAAGTTGATGGTTAGTGTTAGGTTTAGTGTTAGAGTTAGCGTTAGGATGAGGGTGAGGGTTAGGCTTAGTGTTACGATTAGGATTAGGGTAAGGTAAGGTTGAGTGTGAGGATTAGGGTTAGGCTTAGGTTTAGGCTTATGTTTAGGCTGAGGGTGGGGGTGAGGGTGAGGGTTAGGGTTAGGGTGAGGGTTAGGGTTAGGGCTAGAGTGAGAGTTACGGTTCGGTTAAATTTAGGGTTAGGGTGAGGATTAGGTTTAGGGTGAGGGCTAGGGTGAGGGTGAGGGTTAGGGTTAGTGTTACAGTAAGATTTAGGTTTAGGTTTAGGGTTAGTGTGAGGGTTAGGATGGGGGTTAGGGTTACGGTGAGGGTGAAGTTTAGGGTGAGGGTGAGGGTTAGGGTTAGGATTAGGGTTAAGATGAGGGTGAGGGTTATTGTTAGGGTTAGGGTTATGGTTGAGGTTACGGTGAGGGTGAGGGTTAGGGTTAGGGTAAGGGTGAGTTTTAGTGTTAGGGTAGGGTTAGAGTTAGGTTTAGGGTGAGGGTGAGATTTAGGGGTAGGGTTAGGGTCAGGGTGAGGGTTAGTTTTAGGTGAAGGTTAGGTTTAGGGTTAGGGTGAGGGTGAGGGTTAGGATGAGGGTTAGATTTAGGGTTAGGGTGAGGGTGAGGGTTAGATTGAGGATTAGTATTAGGGTTAGTGTGAGGTTTAGGGTGAGGATGAGTGTTAGGGTTAGGGTGAGGGCTAGGGTGAGGGTTAGATTGAGGATTAGTGTTAGGGATAATGTGAGGTTTAGGGTGAGGATGATGTTTAGGGTTAGGATTAGGGTTAAGATTAATGTTAGGGTTAGGCTTAAGGTGAGGGTTAGGGTGAGGGTTAGGTTTAGGGTTAGTGTTAGGATTAGGATTAGGGCTAGGGTTAGGGTGATTGTGAGGCGTTGGGTTAGGGTTAGGGTTAGGCTTAGTATTAGGCTGAAGGTGAGGGTGAGGGTTATGTTTAGGGTGAGTGTTAGGGTTAGGGTTATGGTGAGAGTTACTGTTCAGATTAAGTTTAGGGTTAGGGTGAGGGTTAGGGTAAGGGTTACAGTGAGGGTGAGGGTTAGGATTAGTTTGAGGGTTAGGGTTAGGGTTAGGGTGAGAGTGAGGGTTAGGGTTAGGGATAGGGTGAGGTTTAGGATGAGGGTTAGGGTTAGGATTAGGGTTAGGGTGAGGGCTATTGTGAGGGTGAGGTTTAGGGTTAGGGTTTGGATTAGGATTAGAGTAAGGGTTAGTGTGAGTGTGAGGGTTAGGATTAGGGTTACAGTTAGGCATAGGATTAGGCTGAGCATGAGGTTTAGTGTGAGGTTTAGGGTTAGGGATAGGGTGAGGTTAAGTGTTAGGGGTAGTGTTAGAGTTAAGGTTAGGTTGAGGGTGAGGTTTAGTGGTAGGGTTAGGGTCAGGGTGAGGTTTATGGTTAGGGTGAGGGTGAGGGTGAGGTTTAGGTTTAGTGTTAGGATTAGGATTAGATTTAGGGTTAGGGTGAGTGTGAGGTTTAGGGTTAGGGTTAGGGTTAGGCTTAGTGTTAGGCTGAAGGTGAGGGTGAGAGTGAGGGTGAGGGTTAGCGTAATGGTGAGTATTAGGATTAGGGTTAGGGTGAGAGTTAGGTTTCGCGTTAAGTTTAGGGTTAGAGAGAAGGTTAGTGTAAGGGTTAGAATGAGGGTGAGTGTTAGGCTTAGGTTGAGGGTTAGGGTTATGGTTAGTGTTAGGGTGAGTGTTAGGATGAGGGTTAGGGTTAGGATTAGGGTTAGGGTGAGGGCTAGGGTGAGGGTGAGCTTTAGGCTTAGGGTTAGAGTGAAGTTTAGGGTTAGGTTTAGGGTTAGGGTTAGGGTGAGTGTGAGGTTTAGGGTTAGAGTTAGGGTTAGGTTGAGTCTGAGATTGAGGGTTAGGTTTAGGGTTAGTGTTAGAGTTAGGGTTACAGTGAGGGTTAGGGTGTGGTTGAGGGTAAGGCTGTTAGGATGAGGATTAGGGTAAGGGTTAGGGTGAGTGTGAGGGTTAGGGTTAGGGTTAGGTTTAGGCTTAGGGTTAGGTTTAGGGTGAGGGTGAGGGTGAGGGTTAGGGTTAGGGTGAGAGTTAGGGGTAAGGTTAGGGTGAGAGTTAAGGTTCGAGTTAAGTTTAGGGTTAGGGTAGGGTTAGGGTTAGGGTTACAGTGAGAGTGAGGGTTACGGTTAGGTTGAGGGTTAGATTTAGGCTTAGGATTAGGGTGAGGGTTAGGGTTATTGTTAGGGTGAGGGTTAGGATGAGGATTAGGGTTACGATTAGGGTTCGGGTGAGGGCTAGGGTGAGGGTGATGGTTAGGATTAGTGTTTGGGTGAGGTTTAGGGTTAGAGTTAGGGTGTGGGTTAGGATATGGGTTAGGGTCACAGTGACGGTGAGGGTTAGGGTTCGGGTGAGGTTTAGCGTTAGGATTTGGGTTAGGGTGAGAGTGAGTTTAGGGATTGTATTTAGGGTTAGGGAGAGGGTTAGGTCAAGGGTTAGTGTAACTGTTATGGATAAGGTTAGGGTGAGGGTTAGGTTGAGGTTTAGGGTTAGGGTTAGGGTTAGGATGATGGTTAGGATTAGGGTATATGAGGCTTAGGGTTAGTGTTAGGCTTAGGGTTAGGGTTACTCTGAGGGTGAGGGTGGGTTGAGGTTCAGGGTTAGCCTGTTGGTTAGGGTTAGGGTTAGGGGGAGCGTTAGGATGAGGGATAGGGTTAGGATTATTGTTAGGGTGAGGGCTAAGGTGAGGGTGAGGCTTAGGCTTAGGTTTAGGCTGAGCATGAGATTGAGGGTGACGGTTAGGGTTAGGGTGATGGTTAGGTTTACAGTTAGAGTGAGGGTTAGGATGAGGTTTAGGGTTAGGGTGAGGATGATGGTAAGGATAAAGGTGAGGTTTAGGCTGAGGGTGAGGATTAAGATAAGGGTGAGGGTTAGGATTAGGTTTAGGGTTAGGGTTAGGGTTAAGATGAGGGTTCGATTAAGCATTAGGGTTAGGGTTAGAGTTAGTGTGAGGTTTAGGGTGAGGATGAGGTTTAGGGTTATGGTGAGGGTGAGGGTTAGAATTAGGATTAATGTGAGGGCTAGGGTGAGGGTATGGGTTAGAGCTAAGGTTAGGGTTAGGGTGAGGTTTATGATTCGTGTGAGGGTTAGTGTTAGTGTGAGGGATAAGGTTAGGGTTAGGGTTAGTGTTAGGGTGAGGGTAAGTGTTAGGGTGAGGGTTAATGTTAGGGTGAGGATTATGGTTAGGTTGAGGATTAGGGTTAGGTTTGGGGTTATTGTTAGGTTTAGGATTAGGGGTAAGTTTACGGTGAGGGTGAGGGTGAGGGTTAGGGTTAGGGTTAGGTTTAGTGTTAGGGTTAGGGTTAGAGTTAGGGTTAAGGTGAGGGTGAAGTTTAGGGGTAGAGTAAGGTTTAGAGTGAGTGTTAGGGTTAGGGTGAGGGTTAGGGTGGGGGTTACGGTAAGGGTAAAGGTGAGGGTTAGTCTGAGGGTGAGGGTTACAGTTAGGGTGAGGGTTAGGCTTACGGTGAGGGTTAGGGTTAGGGTTAGGGTGAGGGTGAGGGTTAGATTGAGGATTAGTGTTAGGGTTAGTGTGAGGTTTAGGGTGAGGATGAGGATTAGGTTTAGTGTGAGGGCTACGGTGAGGGTGAGGGTTAGGGTTAGTGTTAGGGTGAGGTTTAGGGTTAGGTTGATGGTTAGCCTTAGTGTGAGCATTAGTGTTAGCGTTAGGGTTATTCTTAGTGTGAGCGTAAATGTTACGGTTCGGGTGAGTGTTAGGGTGAGTGTTATGGTTAGGGTGAGGTTTAGGGTTAGGTTTAGGGTTATTGTTAGGGTTAGGGTTAGGGTTACTGTTACGGTGAGGGTGAGGTTTTGGGTTAGGTTTAGGATGAGGTTTAGGTTTAGGGTTAGGGTTAGAGTTAGGTTTAGGGTGAGGGTGAGGTTTAGGGTCAGAGTTAGGGATAGAATTACGTTTAGGGATAGGGTGATGGTTAGGGTTAGGCTTAGGCTTAGTCTTAGGCTTAGGCCGAGCATGAGGGTGAGGGTAAGGGTTAGGATTAGGGTGAGGGTTAGGCTTAGGCTTAGGGTTAGGCTGAGGTTGAGGCTGGGAGTGAGGATTAGGGTTAGGGTGATGGTTAGCGTTAGGGTTAGTGTTATTGTTAGGGTTAGGGTTTGAGTTATGGTGACAGTGAGGGTGCGGGTGAGGGTTAGGGTTAGGGTTAGGGTGGGGTTTAGGTTTAGGGTTAGGTTTACGGTGAGGGTGAGGTTTAGGGTTAGATATAGGGATAGGGGGAGGATTAGGGTGAGGGTTAGCATTAGGGTTAGTGTTAGGTTTTCAGTCAGGTTGAGGGTTAGGTTTAAGGTTAGGGTTAGGTTGAGGGTGAGAGTGCGGGTGAGTGTGAGGTTTAGGGTTAGGTTTAGGCTTAAGCTTATGTTTATGCTTAGGGATAGGCTGAGGGTGAGGGTGAGGGTGAGGGTTAGGTTTAGCGTCAGGGTTAGGGTTAGGCTTATGGGGAGGGTTACGGTTAGGATTAGGGTTAGAATGAGGGCTAGGATGAGGGTTATGTTTAGGGTTCGGGTGAGGGTGAGGTTTAGGGTTAGGGGTAGCGTTAGGCTTAGGCTTAGGGTGAGAGTGAGGTTAATGATTAGGGTTAGGGTGAGAGTTATGGGTAGGGTCAGAGTGAGAGTTAGAGTTCGGGTTAAGTTTAGGGTTAGGGTGAGGGTTAGGGTTAGGGTTACAGTAAGGGTGAGGGTTAGGGTTAGGTTGAGGGTTAGGTTTAGGCTTAGGATTAGGGTGAGGGTTAGGGTTAGTGTTAGGGTGATGGTTAGGATGAGGATTAGGGTTATGATTAGGGTTCGGGTGAGGGCTAGGGTGAGGGTGAGGGTTAGGATTAGTGTTTGGGTGAGGTTTAGGGTTAAAGTTAGGGTGAGGGTTAGGATATGGTTTAGGGTCTCAGTGAGGGTTAGGGTTAGGGTTAGGGTGAGGGTTAGGGTTAGGGTTTGGGTTAGGGTGAGGCTGAGTTTTAGGATTATATTTAGAGTTAGGGGGAGGGTTAGGTCAAGGCTTAGGGTTAGGGTTAGTGTTAGGGTTAAGGTTTAGGGTTAGGGTTAGGATTACAGTAATTATTAGGGTATGTGAGGGTTGGGGTTAGGGTTAGGCTTAGTGTTATGGTTATGCTGAGGGTGAGGGTGGGGATGAGGATTAGGGTTAGGGTGATGGTTAGGGTTAGGGATAGGGTGAGGGTTAGGATGAGGTTAGAGTGAGGATTATTGTTAGGGTGAGGGCTAGGGTGAGGGTGAGGGTAAGCTTAGGGTTAGGCTTAGTCTTAGGTTTAGGCTGAGCGTGAGTTTGAGGGTGAGGGTTAGAGTTAGGGTGATGGTTAGATTTAAGGTTAGGGTGAGGGTTAGGGTTAGGGTTAGGGTTAGGGTGAGGGTGAGTTTGAGGGTTAGAGTTAGGGTAAGGTGGCGGCTGAAGTTGTGGGTTAGTGTTAGGGTTAGTGTTAGAGTTAGGGTTAGGGTGAGGTTTAGTTTGAGGTTGAGGGTTGGGCTTAGGGTTAGGATTAGGATTAGAGTAAGGTAAAGGTGAGTGTGAGAGTTAGGGTTAGGGTGAGGGTTAGTGTTAGGATTATGGGGAGGGTTAAGGTGAGGGTTAGGGTTAGGATTAGGGTTAGGTTGAGGGCGAGGGTGAGGGTGATATTTAGTGTTAGGGTTAGGGTGAGGTTTATGTTTAGGGTGAGTGTTAGGATTAGGGTGAGTGTGAGGTTTAGGGTTAGATTTAGGGTTAAGGTGAGGCTGATGGTTAAGGTTAGGATTAGGGTAGGGATTAGGATTTGGGTAAGGGTTAGGGTGAGTGTGAGGGTTAATTTTAGGGTTAGGGTTATGCTAAGCGTTACATTGAGGATGAGGGAGAGGGTGAGGTTTACGGTTAGGGTGAGGGTTAGGATGAGAGTTAGATTTCAGGTTAAGTTTAGGGTTAGGGTGAGAGTTAGGGTTAGGGTTACGTTGAAGGTGAGGGTTAGGGTTAGGTTGTGGTTTAGGGTTAGGGTTAGGGTTAGGGTGAGCTTTAGGGTTAGGGTTAGGGTGAGGGTTAGGTTGAGGATTAGGGTTAGGATTAGGGTTAGGGTGAGGGCTAGGGTGAGGGCAAGTTTTAGGGTTAGTGTTAGGGTGAGGTTTAGGGTTAGGGTTAGGGTTAGGGTGATGGTTAGGTTGAGGGTTAGGGTTACAGTAAGGGTTAGGGTTAGGGTTAGGGTGAGCTTTAGGGTTAGGGTTAGGGTGAGGGTTAGGTTGAGGATTAGGGTTAGGATTAGGGTTAGGGTGAGGGCTAGGGTGAGGGCAAGTTTTAGGGTTAGTGTTAGGGTGAGGTTTAGGGTTAGGGTTAGGGTTAGGGTGATGGTTAGGTTGAGGGTTAGGGTTACAGTAAGGGTTAGGGTTAGGGTTAGGATTAGGGTTAGGTTTAGAGTTAGGGTTAGGGTTAGGGTTAGGGTTAGGGTTAGGGTGAAGGTTAGTTTTAGGATTAGGGTTAGGGTGAGGGTGATGGTTAGGATTAGGGGTAGAGTTAGGGTTATTGTTAGGGTTAGGGTTAGGGTTATGGTGAGGGTTAGGGTTAGCGTTATTGTTAGGTTTAGGGTTAGGCTGAGGGTGAGGGTGGGGGTGGGGGTGAGGATTATGGTTAGGGTTAGGGTTATTGTTAGTGTTATTGTTAGGGTTAAGTTTGCGGTGAGGGTGAGGCTGAGGGTGAGGGTTATGGTTATGGTTAGGGTTAGAGTTAGGGTTAGTGTTATTGTTAGGGTTAATGTTAGACTTATGGTGAGGTTGAGGGTGAGGGTGAGGGTTAAGTTTATGGTGAGGTTTAGGGTATGGTTTAGGGTTAGAGTTAGTGTTAGTGTGAGGGTGAGCTTTAGGGTTAGAGTTAGTGTTAGGGTGAGGGTTATGTTGAGGGTGAGGTTTAGGGTTAGTATTAGGGTTAGGTTTAGAGTGAGAGTTAGGGGGAGTGTTTGGGTTAGGGTTAGGGTTAGGGATAGGATTAGGGTTAGGGTGAGGGTGAGTGTGTGTGTTAGGGTTAGGTTTAGGGTTAGGTTTAGGGTCAGGCTGAGGGTGAGGTTGAGGGTGAGTGTTAGGGTTAGGGTGAGGGTTAGGGTTAGGGTTAGTGAGAGGGTTAGGATGAGGTTTAGGGTTAGGATTAGGGTGAAGGTAAGGGCAAGGGTGAGGGTGAGGTTTAGAGTTAGTGTTAAGGTGAGGTTTAGGGTTAGGGTTAGGGTTAGGATTAGGTTGAGCTTGAGGTTTAGGGTTAGAGTTAGGGTTAGGGTGAGGCTGAGGGTGAGTGTTATGTTTAGGGTTAGTGTTAGGATTAGGGTTAGGGTTAGGTGAGGGTTAGGGTTAGTGTGAGTCTGAGGGTTAGGGTTAGGTTTAGGGTTAGGGTTAGGGTGCCGTGAGTATGAGGATTAGGGTGAGGGTTTGGCTTAGGCTTAGGGTTAGCCTGAGGCTGAGGGTGAGAGTGCGGGTGAGGGTTAGGGTTAGGATTAGGGTGGGGTTTAGGGTTAGGGTTAGGTTTAGGGTGAGGGTGAGGTTTAGGGTTAGATATTGGGTTAGGGTGAGGGTTAGGGTGAGGGTTAGTGTTAGGGATAGTGTTAGGGTTAGGGTGAGGGTGAGGGTTATGGTTAAGTTTAGGGTTAGGGTGAGGTTTAGGGTTAGGGTTAGTGTTAGGGTTAGAATTATGGTGAGAGTGAACGTGCGGGTGAGTGTGAGGGTTAGGGTTAGATTTAGGTTTAGGCTTAGGGTTAGGCTTAGTGATAGGCACTGTGAGGGTTAGGGTTACGGTGAGGGTTAGGGTTAGAGTTATGGGGAGGGTTAGTGTGAGGGTTAGGGTAAGGATTAGGGTTAGGGTGAGGGCTAGCGTGAGGGTGATGTTTATGGTTAGGGTTAGGGTGAGGTTTAGGTTTAGGGTTAGGGTAAGGGTGAGGGTAAGATTTAGGGTTAGACGTAGGGTTAAGGTGAGGCTTAGGGTGAGGTTTAGGATTAGGGTTAGGATTAGGATTAGGGTAAGGTTTCGGGTTAGTGTTTGTGTAAAGGTTAGGGTGAGGGTTAGGTTGAGGTTTAGGGTTAGGGTTAGGGTTAGGATTAGGGTTAGGGTGAGGGTGAGTGTGATTGTTAGGGTTAGGGTTAGGCTTACGCTCAGGCTGAGGGTGAGTGTGGGGGTGAGGATTAGGGTTAGGGTGATGTTTAGGGTTAGAGTTAGGGTGAGGGTTAGGGTTAGGGATAGGGTGAGGTTTAGTGTTAGGGTTAGGTTTAGAGTTAGGGTCAGGGTGAGGGTGAGGTTTAGGTGTAGGGTTAGGGTCCGAGTGAGGGTTAGGGTTAGGTTGAGTGTTAGGGTTAGTTTTAGGGAGAGGGTTAGGATGAGGTTTAGATTTAGGATTAGGGTAAGGTTAAGGGCTACAATGAGGGTGAAGTTCAGGATTAGGGTTAGGGTGAGGTTTAGGGCTAGGGTTACGGTTCAGGTTAGGGTGAGGGTGAGGTTTAAAGTTAGGTTTAGGGTTAGGTTGAGTTTTAGGGTGAGGGTTAGGATGAGGATTAGGGTTAGGATTAGCGTTAGGGTGAGGGCTAGGTTGAGGGTGAGGTTTAGTGTTAGTGTTAGGGTGAGGTTCAGGGTTAGGGTTAGTGTTAGGGTGAGGGTTAGGGTGAGGGTTAAGGTTACAGTAAGTGTGAGGGTTAGTGTTATGGTGAGGGTTAGTGTTAGGATTAGGGTTAGTGTTAGGGTTATTTTTAGGGTTAGGGTTAGGGTTACAGTGAGGGCTAGGGTTAGTGTTAGGGTTAGGGTGAGGCTGAGGTTGAGTGTGGGGGTGGGGTTGAGGATGAGGATTAGGGTTAGGGATAGGGTTATTGTAAGTGTTATGGTTAGGGTTAAGTTTGCGGTGAGGTTGAGGCTAAGGGTGAAGGTTATGTTTAGGGTTAGAGTTAGGGTTAGGGTTAATGTTATTTTTAGCGTTAGGGTTAGAGTTACGTTCAGGTTGAGGGTGAGGGTGAAGTTTAGGTTTAGGGAGAGTTGTAGGTTTTGGGTTAGGGTTAGAGTTGTGTTAGTGTGAGGGTGAGGTTTAGGGTTAGAGTTAGGGTTAGAGTGAGGATTAAGTTGAGGGTTACGTTTAGGGTTAGTGTTAGGGTTAAGTTTAGATTGAGAGTTAGGGGGAGTGTTTGGGTTAATGTTAGGCTTAGGGATAGGATTAGGGTTAGGATGAGGGTGAGTGTGTGTGTTAGGATTAGGTTTAGGGTTAGGTTAAGGGTTAGGCTGAGAGTAAGTTTGAGGGTGAGGGTTAGGGTTAGGGTGAGGTTTAGGGTTAGTGTTAGGGGGAGGGTTAGGATGAGGGTTAGTGGTAGGTTTAGGGTTAAGTTAAGGGCTATGGAGAGGTTGAGGTTTAGGGTTAGGGTTAGGGTGAGGTTTAGGTTTAGGGTTAGGGTTAGGGTTAGGGTGAGGGTGAGGTTTAGTGGTATGGTTAGGGTTAGAGTTAGGGTTAGGGTGAAGATGAGGTTCAGGGTTAGAGTTAGGGTATGTTGAGGCTGAGGTTGAGGGTTAGATTTAGTGTTAGTGTTAGAGATAGGGTTAGGGTGAGGGTTAGGGTGGGGTTGAGTTTGAGGGTGAGGGTTAGGCTTAGGTTTAGGATTAGGATTAGGGTAAGGGTTAGGGTGAGTGTGATGGTTAGAGTTAGTGTTAGGCTTAGGCTTAGGGTTAGGCTGAGAGTGAGGGTGAGTGTGAGGGTAAGGGTTAGGTGAAGGTTAGGGTTAGATTTAGGGTGAGAGTTACAGTTCGGTTAAGTTTTGGGTTAGGGTGAAGGTTAGGATTAGGGTTAGGGTGAGGGCTAGGGTGAAGGTGAGGGTTAGGTTTAGTTTTAGGGTAAGGTTTAGATTTAGGGTTAGGGCTTGGGTTAGGGATAGGATGAAGGTTAGGGTTACGGTGAGGGTGAGGGTTAGGGTTAGGTTGAGGGTTAGGGTTAAGATTATGGTTAGGGTGAGGGTGAGTGTTAGGATTAGGGTGGGTTGAGGTCTAAGGTGGGGGTGAGTGTTAGAGTTAGGGTTAGAATTAGGGTGAGGTTTAGGATTAGGGTGAGGGTTAGGGTTAGTGTGAGGGTTAGTGTTAGGGTTAGGGTTAGTGTTAGGATGAGGTTAAGTGTTAGGGTGAGGGTTAATGTTAGGGTGAGGGTTATGGTTAGGGTGAGGGTTAGGGTTAGGGTTATTGTTAGGGTTACGGTTACGGTTACGGTTAAGGTGAGGCTGAAGTTGAGAGTTAGAGTTAGGGTAAGGTTTAGATTAGGGTTATGGTGAGGGTGAGGTTTAGGGGTAGAGTTAGGTTTAGGGTGAGGGTAAGGGTTAGGGTGAGCGTTAGGGTGGGGTTATGGTAAGGGTAAAGGTGAGGTTTAGGCTGAGGGTGAGGGTTAAAGTAAGGGTGAGGGTTAGGGTTAGGGTGAGGGTTAGGTTTATGGTTAGGGTGAGGGTGAGGGTTAGTTTGAGGATTAGTGTAAGGGTTAGTGTGAGGTTTAGGATGAGGATCAGGATTAGCATTATGGTGAGGGCTAGGGTGAGGTTGAGGGTTAGGGTTTTTTTAGGGTGCGGTTTAGGGTTAGGGAGATAGTTAGAGTTAGTGTGAGCATTAGTGTTAGTGTTAGGGTTGTTGTTAGGGTCAGGGTAAATGTTAGGATGAGGGTAAGTGTTAGAGTGAGGGTTATGGTTAGAGTGAGGATTAGGAATAGGGTTAGGGTTAATGTTAGGTTTTGGGTTACTGTTACTGTGAGGGTGAGTGTGAGGGTTAGGTTTAGGTTTAGGATGAGGTTTAGGTTTAGGGTAGGGTTAGAGTTAGGGTTAGGGTGAGGGTGAGGTTTAGGGTTAGAGTTAGGGATAGTGTTAAGGTTAGGTATAGGGTGAGTGTTAGGGTTAGGCTTAGGCTTAGGCTTAGGCTTAGGCTGAGCATGAGGGTGAGGGTTAGGTTTAGGGTGAGGGTTAGGATGAGGTTTAGGGTTAGGATTAGGTTTAGGGTGAAGGCTAGGTTGAGGGTTAGGGTAAGGGTTAGGGTTAGGGATAGGGTTAGGTTTAGGATTTGGGTTAGGGTGAGGGTCAGTGTGAGGGTTAGTGTTAGGGTTAGGGTGAGGTTTAGTGCTGGGATTGGTTAGGGTTAGGGTGAGACTGAGGATTAGGGTTACGTTTATGGTTAGGTTTATTGTTTGGTTTAGGGTTAGGGTTAGTGTTAGGGTTAGGATTAGGGTTAGGGTTAGGGTTAGGCTGAGGGTGAGGGTGGGTGTGAGGATTAGGGTTAGGTTTAGGTTGATTGTTAGGGTGAGGGTGAGGTTTAGGGTTAGAGTTAGGTTCAGGGGGAGGGTTAGGGTGAGGTTTATGGTTAGGGTTATTTTTAGGGTTCAGGGGAGGGAGAGGGTTAGGTTGAGATTTAGGGATAGTATTAGGTTTAGGATTAGGGTTAGGGTGCGGTGAGTTTGAGGATTAGGGTGAGAGTTAGGCTTAGGCTTAGGGTTAGGCTGAGGGTGATGGTGGCTGTGACGATTAGGGTTAGGGTGATCGTTAGGGTTAGGGTTAGGGTTATTGTTAGGGTTAGGGTTCGAGTTCCGGTGAGGGTGGGGGTGAGGTTTAGGGATAGGTTAGGGTGAGGGTGAGGTTTAGGGTTAGATATTGCGTTAGGGTGAGGGTTAGTGTTAGGGATAGTGTTAGGGTTAGGGTGAGGGTGAGGGTTAGGTTTAGGGTTAGGGTTAGAATTATGGTGAGGGTGAGGGTGCAGGTGTGTGTGATGGTTAGGGTTAGGTTTAGGGTTAGGCTTAGGGTTAGGCTTAGGTTTAGGCTGACTGTGAGTTTGAGGGTGAGGTATAGGGTTGGTGAGGGTTAGGGTTAGAATTATGGGGAGGGTTAGGGTGAGGGTTAGGGTTAGTATTAGTGTTAGGGTGAGGGCTAGGGTGAGGGTGATGTTTAGGGTTAGTGTTAGGGGGAGGTTTAGGGTTAGGGTTAGGGTTAGGGTGAGGGTGAGGTTTAGGCTTAGACTTAGGGTTAAGGTGAGGCTTATGGTGAGGTTTAGGATTAGGGTTAGGATTAGGATTATGGTAAGGTTTAGGGTTAGTGTTTGTGTTATGGTTTGGGTGAGGGTTAGGGTTAGGGTTAGGGTTAGGATTAGGGTTAGGATGAGGGTGAGTGTGATTATTAGGTTTAGGGTTAGGGTTTGGTTTAGTTAGGCTTAGGCTGAGGGTGAGTGTGGGGGTGAGGATTAGGGTTAGGGTGATGTTTAGGGTTAGGGTTAGGGTGAGGGTTAGGATGACGTTTAGGGTTAGGATTAGGATTAGGGTGAGGGTTTGGGTGAGAGTGAGGCTTAGGGTTAGGGTTAGGCTTAGGCTTAGGGTTAGGCTGAGCATGAGGTTGAGGGTGAGGTTTAGTGTTAGGGTTAGGGTTAGAGTTAGGGTTAGGGTGAGGGTGAGGTTTAGGGGTAGGGTTAGGTTCAGGGTGAGGGGTAGGGTTAGGGTGAGGGTTAGGGTGGGGTTGATGGTAAGTGTAAGGGTTAGGTTTAGGCTGAAAGTGAGGGTTATGATAAGGGTGAGGGTTAGGTTTAGGGTGAGGGTTATGGTTAGCGTTAGGATGAGGGTGAGGGTTAAGTTTGAGGATTAGTGTTAGGGTTAGTGTGAGGTTTAGGGTGAGAATGAGGGTTAGGTTTAGGGTGAGGTCTAGTGTGAAGGTGAGGGTGAGGGTTAGATTGAGGATTAGTGTTAGGGTTAATGTGAGGTTTAGGTTGAGGATGTGGTTTAGTGTTAAAGTTAGGTTTAGAATTAATATTAGGGTTAGGCTTAAGGTGAGGGTTAGGGTGAGGGTGAGGTTTAGGATTAGTGTTAGGATTAGGATTAGGGTTAGGGTAAGGCTGAATGTGAGGGTTAGGTTTGGGTTAGGTTTAGGCTTAGTGTTAGGCTGAAGGTGAGGGTGAGGGAGGAGGCTTATGGTTAGGTTGCAGGTTAGGATTAGGCTTATGGTGAGGGCTAGGGTGAGGGTGAGGTTTAGGGTTAGGGTTAGGGTGAGCTTGAGGTTTAGGTTTAGGTTTAGGGTTATGGTGAGGTTGAGGTTTAGGGTTAGAGTTAGGGTTAGGGTGAGGCTGAGCTTGAGGGTTAGGGTTAGGTTTAGTGTTAGAGTTAGGGTTACGCTGACGGTTAGGTTGAGGGTGAGGGTTAGGCTTAGTGTTAGGATTAGAATTAGGGTAAGGTTTACGGTGAGTGTGAGGGTTAGGGTTAGGGTTAGGGTTAGGTTTAGAGTGAGGGTTAGGATGAGGATTAGGGTTAGGATTAGGATTAGGGTGAGGACTCGTGTGAGAGTGAGGGTTAGGGTTAGAATTTGCATAAGGTTTCGGGTTAGGGTTAGAGTTAGGGTGAGGGTTAGGATGAGGGTTAGGGTTACAGTGAGGATGAGAGTTAGGGTTAGGTTGAGCTTTAGGGTTTGGTTTAGGGTTTCGGTGAGGGTGAGGGTTATTGTTAATGTTAGGGTTAGGGTTACGGTTAAGGTGAGGGTGAAGGTTAGGATTAGGGTTAGGGTGAGGTTTAGTGTTAGGGTTAGGGTTAGGGTTAGGGTTAGGGTGAGGGTAAGGTGTAGGGTTAGAGTTAGGTTAAGGGTGAGGCTGAGTTTGAGGATTAGGTTTAGGGTTAGTGTTAGAGTTAGGGTTAGGGTGAGGTTTAGGGTGAGGGTGAGGGTGATGGTGAGTCTTAGGCTTATGTTTACGATTAGGATTAGGGTATGGGTTATGGTGAGTTTGAGGGTTAAGGTTAGGCTTAGGGTTAGGGTTAGGCTGAGAGTGAGGGTGAGAGTGAGTGTTAGAGTTATGTTGAGGGTTAGGTTTAAGGTTAGGGTGAGAGTTAGTGTTCGGTTAAGTTTAGGCTTAGGTTGAGGGTTAGGGTTAGGATTAGGGTTAGGGTGAGGGCTAGGGTGAGGTTGAGGTTTAGGATTAGTGTTAGGGTAAGGTTTAGGGTTAGGGTTAGTGTTTGGGTGAGGGTTAGGATGAGGGTTAGCTTTAAGATTATGGTTAGGGTGAGGGTGAATGTTAGGATTAGGGTTAGGGTTAGGGTTAATTTTAGGGTTAGGATTAGTGTTATTGTTCGGGTTAGAGTTAGAGTTATAGTGAGGGTGAGGGTGAGGGTTAGGGTTAGTGTTAGGGTTAGGGTGAGTTTTAGGGTAGGGTTAGTATTAGAGTTAGGGTGTGGGTGAGGTTTAGGGTTAGATTTAGGGTTAGGTGGAGCGTTAGGTCGAGGGTTAATGTTAGGGTTAGCGTTGGGCTTATGGTTAGGGTGATGGTTAGGTTGAGGTTTAGGGTTAGGGTTAGGTTTACGGTTAGGGCTATGCTGAGGGTGAGTTTTAGTGTTAGATTTAGCGTGAGGTTTAGCATTAGGTTTAGGGTTATGGTTAGGTAGAGGTTGAGGTTAAGGTTAGAGTTAGGGTTAGGGTGAGGCTGAGTGTGAGATTTAGGGTTAGGCTTAGTTATAGAGTTAGGGTTAGGGTGAGGGTTAGGGTGTGGGTGAGGGTTAGGCTTTGTGAAAAGATTATGATTAGATTAAGGGTTAGGGTGTTGTGACAGTTAGGGTTAGGAAGAGGTTTAGGGTTTGGGTTAGGGTTAGAGTTAAGGTAAGGGTGAGGGTGAGGTTTAGGGTTAGAGTTAGGGTTAGTGTTCGGGTTAGGGTTAGGGTGAGGTTTAGGCTTTGGTTTAGGCTTAGGTTTAGGCTTAGGCTTAGTCTTTGGCTGAGCATGAGGGTGAGGGTTAGGGTTAGGGTGAGGGTTAGGGTTAGGGTTAGGGTTAGGGTTAAGATGAGGTTTAGGGTTAGGATTAGGTTAGGGTGAGGGCTAGGTTGAGGCTGACTGTGAGGGTTGGGGTTAAGGATAGGGTTAGGATTAGGATTAGGGTTAGGGGGAGGGTGAGTGTGAGGGTTAGGGTTAGGGTTAGGCTTAGGGTTAGGGTGAGGATTAGGGTTAGGGTTTGGTTTAGGGTGAGGGTGAGGCTGAGGATTAGAGCTAGGGTTAGAGTTGCAGTGATGATTATGGTTATGGTTAGGGTTAGGGTTTTGTTTAGGTTTACGGTGGGTGTTAGGGTTAGGGTTTGGGTTAGGGTGAGGGTGAGGCTGAGGATTAGGGTTAGGTTTAGGGTTAGGGTTTGGTTTAGGTTTAGGGTTAGTGTTAGGTATAGGGTTAGGGTTACGGTGAGCGTTAGGGTTAGGGTTGGCTTAGAGTTAGGCTGAGGGTGAGGGTGGGGGTGAGGATTAGGGTCCGTGTTAGGGTTAGGGTTTTGGTTAGTGTTATGGTTAGGGTTAAGTTTGCTGTGATGGTGAGGCTGAGGGTGAGGGTTATGGTTATGGTTATGGTTAGGGTTAGGGTTAGTGTTAGGTTTAGAGTTAGAGTTACATTGAGGTTTTGTGTGAGGGTGAGGGGTAGGGTTAGGGTGAGGTTTAGGGTTAGGGTGAGGGTGAGGTTTAGGGTTAGAGTTCGGGATAGGGGGACGGTTAGTGTGAGGTTTAGGGTTAGAGCTAGATTTAGGGTTAGGGTGAGGGTGAGGTTTAGGTTGAGGTTTAGGGATATGGTTAGGATTAAGATTAGGATAAGTATTAGTGTCAGTGTGAGGGTTAGGGTGAGGGTTAGGTTTAGGCTTAGGGTTAGACTGAGGGTGAGGATGATGTTGAGGGTTAGGGTTAGGGTGCGGGCTAGGGTTAGGTTTATGTGGAGTGTTTTGATGAGCGTTAGGGTTAGGATTAGTATTAGGGTGAGGGCTAGGTTGAGGGTGAGTTTTAGGGTTAGGGTTACAGTGAGGTTTAGCATTAGGTTTAGGGTTAGGGTTAGGGTGAAGTTGAGGTTTAGGGTTAGAATTAGGGTTAGGGTGAGGCTGAGGGTGAGGGTTAGGATTAGTGTTAGAGTTAGTGTTAGGGTGAGGATTAGGGTGTGGGTGAGGGTTAGGCTTAGTGATTGGATTTGGATTAGGTAAGGGTTAGGGTGTGTGTGAGGGTTAAGTTTAGGATGAGGTTTAGGTTTAGGGTTAGGGTTAGAGTTAGGGTTAGGATGAGGGTGTGGTTAAGGGTTTGAGTAAGGGATAGTGTTAGGGTTAGGGTTAGGGTGAGCGTTAGGCTTAGGCTTAGGCTTAAGTTTAGGCTTAGGCTTAGGCTTAGGCTGAGCATGAGGGTGAGAGTTAGGGTGAGGGTTAGGTTTAGGGTTAGGGTGAGTGTTAGGATGAGTTTTAGGGTTAGGATTAGGGTTAGGGTGAGGGCTAGGTTGAGGCTGACTGTTAGGGTTAGGGTTAGGGATAGGGTTAGGTTTAGGATTAGGGTTAGGGTAAGGGTGAGTGTGAGGGTTAGGGTTAGGGTTAGGCTTAGGGATAGGGTGAGGGTTAGGTTTAGGGTTTGTATTAGGGTGAGGGTGAGGCTGAGTATTAGGGTTATCCTGAGGTTTAGGGTTAGGCTGAGGGTGAGGGTGGGGGTGAGTATTAGGGTTATGTTATGGTTTTGGTTATTGTTATTGTTATGCTTAGGGTTAAGTTAGTAGTGAGGGTGAGGCTGAGGATGATGGTTACGGTTAGGGTTAGGGTTATTGTTAGGATTAGTGTTATTGATAAGTTTAGGGTTAGAGTTATGGTGAGGTTGAGGTTGCGGGTGTGGGTTACGGTTAGGGTGAGGTTTAGCGTGAGGTTTAGTGTTAGGGTGAGGGTGACTGTGAGGTTTAGGGTTAGAGTTAGGGTTAGGGTGAGGGTTAGGGTGAGGTTTAGGGTTAGGGTTAGTGTTAGGGTTAGGGTGAGGGTGAGGGTTAGGGTGAGGTTTAGGGTTAGGGTTAGTGTTAGGGTTAGGGTGAGGGTGAGGATTAGGTTGAGGTTTAGGGATAGGGCTAGCATTAGGATTAGGGTTAGTGTGAGGGTGAGTGTGAGGGTTAGGGTTGAGGATTAGGCTTTGGCTTAGGGTTAGGCTGAGGATAAGGGTAGGGCTGAGGATTAGGGTTAGTGTGATGGTTAGGGTTAGGGTTAGTGTTATTGTTAGGGTTAGGGTTAGAGTTATGGTGAGGGTGAGGGTGGGGGTGAGGGTTAGGTTTAGGGTTAGGGTGAGGGTTAGTGTAAGGGTTATGGTGAGGGTGAGGGTTAAGGTTAGGTTGAGCTTTAGTGTTAGGTTTAGGGTTAGGGTGAGTATGAGGGTTAGGGTTAGTGTGAGGTTGAGAATTAGATTGAGGGTAAGGTTTAGGATTAGGGTTAGTGTGAGGGCTAGGGTGAGGGTGAGGTTTAGGGTTAGGTTTAGGATGAGGTTTAGGGTTAGGGTTAGGGTGAAGGTGAGGTTTAGGGTTAGAGTTATTGTTAGGATGAGGCTGAGGGTGAGGGTTAGTGTTAGGGTTAGTGTTAGAGTTAGGGTTAGGGTGAGGGTTAGGATGAGGGTGAGGGTTAGGCTTAGGGTTAGGCTTAGGGTTAGGGTAAGGGTTCGTGTGAGTGTGAGGGTTAGGGTCAGTGTTAGGCTTAGGCTTAGGGTTAGGCTGAGGGAAGGGGGAGGTTGAGTGTTAGGGTTCGGGTGAGGGTTAGGTTTAGTGTTATTGTTAGGGTTAGGGTTAGATTTACTGTGAGGGTGACGGTTATGGTTAGGTTTTGGGTGTGGTTGAGGGTTAGGGTTAGGGTTAGGCTGAGGGTGAGGTTTAGGATTAGATATAGTGTTAGGGGCAGGCTTAGGGTGAGGGTTAGTTTTAGGTTTAGTGTTAGTGTCACTGTTAGGGTTAGTGTTGGAGTTGGGATTAGGGTGAGTTTTAGGGTTAGGTTTAGAGTAAGTGTTAGGGTGAGGGTGAGGGTTAAGTTGAGGTTTAGGGAAAGGTTTAGGTTTAGGATTAGGGTTAGGGTGAGGGTGAGTGTGAGTTTTAGGGTGAGGGTTAGGCTTAGGCTTAGGGTTAGGCTGAGGGAGAGGGTGGGGGTGAGGACTAAGGTGATGGTGATGGTTTGGGTTAAGGTTAGTGTTATTGTTAGGGTTAGGCTTAGTGTTAGGGTTAGGGTGAGGGTGAGGGTTAAGTTGAGGTTTAGGGTTAGGGTTACAGTTAGGGTTAGTGTGATGATTAGTGTTAGGGTTAGGGTTAGTGTTAGGGTGAGGTTAAGTGTTAGGGTGAGAGCTTGGTTTAGGGTGAGGGTTGTGGTTAGGGTGAGGTTTAGGATTAGGGTTAGGGTTATTGTTAGGGTTAACTTTAGGGTGAGGTTTAGGGTTTAGGTAAGGTTAGAGTTAGGTTTAGGTTGAGGGTGAGGTTTAGGTTTAGAGTTAGGGTTAGGGTGAGGCTGAGGTTGAGCATAGTGTTAGGTTTAGGGTTAGGGTAAGAGTTAGCGTGAGGTTTAGGGTTAGGGTTAGGGATAAGTTTAGACTTAGGGTGAGGGTGAGTTTGTGTGTTAAGGTTATTTTTAGAGTTAGCCTTAGGGTTAGGATGAGGGTGAGGTTGAGGGTGAGGTCTAGGGTTAGATTCAGGGTTAGAGTTAGTTTTCGGGGGTGGGTTAGTATGAGGGTTAGAGTTAGGATTAGGGTTAGGGTAAGGGCTAGGGTGAGGGTGCGGTTCAGGGTTAGGGTTAGGGTGAGGTTTAGGGTTAGGGTTAGGGTTAGGGTGAGGGTGCGGTTGAGGTTTAGGTTAAGAGTTAGTGTTAGGGTGAGGCTGATGGTGAGGTTTAGGGTTAGGGTTAGGGTTAGGGTTAGGGTTAGGGTTAGGGTTAGGGTTAGGGTTAGGGTTAGGGTTAGGGTTAGGGTTAGGGTTAGGGTTAGGTTGAGGGGTAGGGTGAGGGTTAGGGTGAGGGTGTGGTTTGGGATGAGGATTAGGGTTAGGTTTAGGCTGAGTGGGAGCGTTAGGGTTAGTGTTAGTGTTAGAGTTAGGGTTAACGTGAGGGTTAGTTGAGGGTGAGGGTTAGTTTTAGTGTTGGGTTAGGCTTAGGTTTAGGCTGAGGTTGAGTGTGAGGGTTAGGATTAGTGTTAGAGTGAGGGTTATTGTTAGGATCAGTGTTAGGGTGAGGGTTAGGGTTAGGGTTAGGGTGAGTTTAAGGATGAGGATTAGGTTTAGGATTAGTGTTAGGGTGAGGGCTAGGCTGAGGGTTAGGATGAGGGTTAGGGTTACAGTAATGGTGAGGGTTAGGGTTAGGGTGAGGATTATGATTAGGATTACGGTTAGGGTGAGGATGAGGGTTAGGATTAGTGTTAGTGTTAGGGTTAGGGGTAGGATTAGGGTTAGGATTAGTGTTATTGTTAGGGTTAGCGTTAGAGTTATGGTGAGGGTGAGGGTGAGGGTTAGTTTTACTGTGAGGGTTAGTGATAGGGTTAGGGTTAGTGTTAGAGTGAGGGTAAGTGTTATGGTGAGGGTTAGGGTTAGGGTGAGGGTTATGGTTAGGGTGAGGGTTAGGGATAGGGTTCGGGTTAGGGTTAATTTTAGGGTTATGGTTAGGGTTACGGTTATGGTGAGGGTGAGGTTATGGATTAGGCTTAGGCTTAGGGTGAGGTTTAGTGTTAGGGTTAGGGATAGAGTTAGGGTTAGGGTGAGGCTGAGGGTGTGGCTTAGGGATAGGGTTAATGTTAGAGTTAGGGTTAGGGTGAGGGTTAGGTTGAGGGTTAAGTTTAGGGTTAAGATTAGGGTTAGGTTGAGGGTTAGGTTTAGGGTTTGGGTTAGGGTGAAGGTGATGCTGAGTATTAGGGTTAAGTTTAGGGTTAGGGTTAGATTTAGGGTTAGGGTTAAATTTACAGTGAGGTTTAGGGTTAGGGTCAGGCTTAGGTTTAGGCTGAGGGTGAGGGTGGGGTTGAGGATTAGGGTAGGGTTTAGGGTTAGGGTTAGGGGAAGGTTAGGATGAGCATTACGGTAAGGCTTAGGGTTCGAGTGAGGGCTAGGATGAGGGTGAGATTTAGGGTTAGATTAGGGTGAGGTTTAGGGTTAGGTTTAGGGTTAGGGTGAGGCTGAGGGTTAGGATTAGGGTTAGGGTTAGTGTTAGAGTTAGGGTTAGGGTGAGGGTTAGGGTGAGGGTGAGGTTTAGACTTATGTTTAGGATTAGGATTAGGGTAAGGGTTAGGTTGAGTGTGAGGGTTAGGGTTAGGGTTAGGGTTGTGCTTAGGATTAAGCTGAGGGTGAGGTTGAGGGTTAGGTTTAGGGTTAGGTTGAGGGTAAGGGTTATGGTTAAGGTGATCGTGAGGGTTAGGTTTAGGTTGAGGGTTAGGGTGAGGGTAAGCGTTAGAGTTAGTGTGAGGGTTAGGTTTAGGGTTAGGGTTAGGCCTCGGGTTACACTGAGGGAGAGGGTGAGCATGAGGTTTAGGGTTAGGGTGAGGTTTAGAGGTAGAGTTAGGGTTAGGGTGAGGGCTAGGGTGAGGGTTAGGGTTAGCGTGAGGATTAGATTAGGGGTAGGGTGAGGGTGAGGGCTAGACTGAGGATTAGTGTTAGTGTTATTCTGAGGTTCAGGGTGAGAATGAGGGTTAGGTTTAGGTTGAGGCTTAGGTTGAGGGTGAGGGTTAGGTTTAGGGTGAGTGTGAGAATTAGGGTTAGGTTGATGGTTTGTGTTAGGGTTAGAGTTAATATTAGGGTGAGGGTAAGTGTTAGGGTGAGGGTGAGGGTTAGGGTGAGGGTTATAGTAAGGTTGAGGATTAGGGCTAGGGTTAGGGTTACTGTTAGGGTTAGGGCTACGGTTACGGGGATGGTGAGGTTGAGGGTTAGGTTTAGGGTTAGGATGAGGTTTAGGGTTAGGGTTAGAGTTAGGGTTAGGGTGAGGGCTAGGGTGAGGTTTAGGGTGAGGGATAGGTTTAGGGATAGGGTTAGGTTTAGGATTATGGTGAGGGTGAGTGTGAGGGTTAGGGTTAGGGTTAGGGTTAGGCTTAGGGTTAGGGTGGGGGTTAGGGTTAGTGTTTTGGTTAGGGTGAGGGTGAGGCTGAGGTTTAGGGTTAGGTTTGGGTTAGGGTTTGGGTTAGGTTTAGGGTTAGGTTTAGGTTTAGGGTTAGGGTTACACTGAGTGTTAGGGTTAGGGTTAGGGTTTGGCTTAGGGTTTGGCTGAGGGTGAACATGGGGGTGAGGATTAGGGTGAGTTTTACAGTTAGGGTTATTGTTAGTGTTATGGTTAGGGTTAAGTTTGCGGTGAGGGTGAGGCTGAGGGTGAGGGTTATGGTTAAGTTTAGGGTTAGGGTTTGGATTAGTGTTATTGTTAGGTTTAGAGTTAGAGTTACTTTGAGGTTTTGGGTGAGGGTGTGGGTTAGGGTTAGCGTTAGGTTTAGTGTGAGTCTTAGGTTTATGGTTAGGGTGAGGGTGAGGTTTAGGGTTAGAGTTAGGGTTAGGGGGATAGTTAGCGTGAGGTTCAGCGTGAAGGTTAGTGTTAGGTTCAGGGTGAGGTTGAGGTTCAGGTTGAGGTTTAGGGATAGGGTTAGGTTTAGAATTAGGGTTAGGGTGAGGGAGAGGTTGAGGGTTAGGGTTAGGTTGAGGGCTAGGGTTAAGCTTATGTGGAGGGCTTGCATGAGCGTTAGGGTTAGTATTAGGGTTAGGGTGAAGGCTAGGGTGAGGGTGAGTTTTAGGGTTAGGGTTAGGGTGAGGTTTAGCGTTAGGTTTAGGGTTAGGGTTAGGGTGAGGTTGAGGTTTATGGTTATAGTTAGGGTTCGGGTGAGGCTGAGGGTGAGGGTTAGTGTTGGGGTTAGGGTTAGAGTTAGGATTAGGGTGAGGGTTAGGGTGTGGGTGAGGGTTAGGCTTAGTGAAAGGATTAGGATTAGGGTAAGGGTTAGGGTGTGTGTGAGGGTTAGGGTTAGGATGATGTTTAGGTTTAGGGTTAGGATTAGAGTTAGGGTTAGGGTGAGGGTGAGGTTTAGGGTTAGGGTTAGTGTTAGGTTTAGGGTTAGGGTGAGGGTTAGGCTTAGGGTTAAGCTTAGGTTTAGGCTTAGGCGTAGGCTTTGGCTGAGCATGAGAGTTAGGGTTAGGGTTAAGGTTAGGGTGAGGTTTAGGGTTAGGGTTAGGGTGAGGGTTAGGATGAGGTTTAGGGTTAGGATTAGGTTAGGGTGAGGGCTAGGTTGAGGCTGACTGTGAGGGTTGGGGTTAGGGATAGATTTAGGTTTACGATTAGGTTTAGGGTGAGTGTGAGTGTGAGAGTTAGCGTTAGGGTTAGGCTTAGGCTTAGGCTTAGGGTGAGGGTTAAGGTTAGGATTTTGGTTATGATGAGGGTGAGGCTGAGGATTAGTGTTAGGTTTAGGGTTAGTGTTAGGGTTAGATTTACAGTGAAGTTTATGGTTATGGTTAGGTTTAGGGTTAGGGTGGGGGTTAGGGTTAGGGTTTGGGTTAGGTTGAGGGTGAGGCTGAGGATTAGGGTTAGGTTTAGGTTTAGGGTTTGAGTTAGGTTTAGGGTTAGGTTTAGGTTTATGGTTATGGTTATTGTGAGGTTTAGGTTTAGGGTTAGCTTATGGTCAGGCTGAGGTTGAGGGTGGGGGTGAGGATTAGGGTTAGTGTTAGGGTTAGGGTTATTTTTAGTGTTATGGTTAGGGTTAAGTTTGCTGTGAGGGTGAGCCTAAGGGTGAGGGTTATGGTTAGGGTTAGGGTTAAGTTTAGGGTTATTGTTAGGTTTAGAGTTAGACTTACTTTGAGGTTTTGGGTGAGGGTGAAGCTTAGGGTTAGTGTGAGGTTTAGGGTGAGGTTTAGGTTTAGGGTTAGGGTTAGGGTGAGGGTGAGGTTTAGGGTAAGAGTTAGGGTTAGGGGGACAGTTAGCGTGAGGTTTAGGGTTAGGGTTAGTGTTAGGTTTAGGGTGAGGGTGAGGTTTAGGTTGAATTTTAGGGATAGTGCTAGGTTTAGGATTAGGGTAACGTTGAGGGTGAGTGTGAGGGTTAGGGTGAGGTTTAGGTTTAGGCTTAGTGATAGGCCGAGGGTGAGGGTGAGTTTGTGGGTTAGGGTTAGGGTGAGGGCTAGGGTGAAGGTGAGTTTTAGGGTTAGGGTTAGGGTGAGGTTTAGCGTTAGGTTTAGGGTTAGGGTTAGGGTGAGTTTCAGGTTTAGGGTTAGAGTTAGGGTTAGGGTTAGGCTGAGGGTGAGGGTTAGGCTTAGTGATAGGATTAGGATTGTGGTAATGGTTACACTGTTTGTGAGGATTACGGTTAGGATGAGGTTTCGGTTTACGGTTAAGGTTAGGTTTAGGGTTAGAATGAGGATGAGGTTTAGTGTTAGAATTAGGGTTAGTGTTAGGGTTAGGGTTAGTGTGAGGTTTAGGGTAGGGTTAGGGTTAGGGTGAGGGTGAGTTTTAGGTTGAGGTTGAGGGAAAGGGCTAGGTTTAGGATTAGGGTTAGGGTGAGGGTGAGTGTGAGGGTTAGGGTGAGGGTTAGGCTTAGGCTTAGGGTTAAGCTGAGGATGAGGGTGAGGGTGAGGATTAGGGTTAGGGTGATGGTTAGATTTAGGGTTAGTGTTATTGTTAGGGTTAGGGTTAGATTTATGGTGAGGGTGAGGGTGGGGGTGAGGGTTAGGTTTAGGGTTAGTGTGAGGATTAGGGTAAGGGTTACGGTGAGGGTGAGGTTTTGGGTTAGTTTGAGCTTTAGTGTTATGTTTAGGGTTAGGGTGAAGTTGTGGATTAGGGTTAGTGTGAGCGTGAGGGTTAGGATGAGGGTTAGGTTTAGCAATAGGTTTAGGGTGAGGGCTAGTCTGAGGGTGAGGTTTAGGTTTAGGTTTAGGGTATGATTTAAGATTAGGGTTAGGGTGAAAGTGAAGTTTAGGGTTAGAATTAGGGTTTAGCTGAGGCTGAGGGTGAAGGTTAGGTTTAGGGTTAGTGTTAGAGTTAGGGTTAGGTTGAGCGTTAGGATGAGGGTGAGGGTTAGTTTTAGGGATAGGATTAGGATTAGGGTAAGGGTTAGGGTGAGTGTGAGGGTTAGGGTCAGGGTTAGGGTTAGGCTTAGCTTTAGGCTGAGGGTGAGGGTGAGGGTGAGTGTTAGGGTTTCGGTGAGGGTTAGGGTTAGGGAAGGTTCGGATGAGCATTATGGTAAGGATTAGGGTTAGAGTGAGGGCTAGGATGAGGGTGAGATTTAGGGTTATGCTTAGGGTGAGGTTTAGGGTTAGGTTTAGGGTTAGGGTGAGGCTGAGCGTGAGGGTTAGGGTTAGGGTTAGTGTTAGAATTAGGGTTAGGTTGAGGGTTAGGGTGAGGTTGAGGTTTAGGCTTAGATTTAGGATTAGGAGTAGAGAAAGTGTTAGGTTGAGTGTGAGGGTTAGGGTTAAGGTTAGGGTTATGCTTAGGAGTAAGCTGAGGGTGAGGTTGAGGGTGAAGGTTAGGGTTAGGGTGAGGGTAAGGCTTAGGGTTATGGTGAGCGTGAGGGTTAGGTTTAGGTTGAGGGTTAGGGGGAGGGTAAGCATTAGAGTTAGTGTGAGGGTTAGGGTTAGGGTTAGGGTTAGGCTTAGGGTTACACTGAGGGAGAGGGTGAGCAAGAGGGTTAGGGTTAGGGTGAGGTTTAGCGGTAGAGTTAGGGTTAGGGCTAGGGTGAGGGTTAGGGTTAGCGTGAGGATTAGATTTAGGGGTAGGGTGAGGGTGAGGGCTAGATGGAGGATTAGTGTTAGGGTTATTGTGAGGTTCAGGGTGAGGGTGAAGGTTAGGTTTTGGGTGAGGGTTAGGTTGAGGGTTAGGGTTAGGGTTAGGTTGAGTGTGAGGATTAGGGTTAGGGTGATGGTTTGTGTTAGGGTTAGAGTTAGTATTAGGGTGAGGTTAAGTGTTTGGGTGAGGGTGAGTGTTAGGGTGAGGGTTATAGTAAGGTTGAGGTTTAGGGCTAGGGTTAGGGTTACTGTTAGGGTTAGGGCTACGGTTATGGCGAGGGCGAGGGTGAGGGTTAGTTTTAGGTTTAGGATGAGGTTTAGGTTTAGGGTTAGGATTAGAGTTAGGGTTAGGATGAGGGCTAGGGTGAGGGTTAAGGTGAGGGTTAGGTTTAGGGATAGGGTTAGGTTTAGGATTATGGTGAGGGTGAGTGTGAGGGTTAGGGTTAGGGTTAGGCTTAGGCTTAGGTTTAGGGTGGGGGTTAGGGTTAGTGTTTGGGTTAGGGTGAGGGTGAGGCTGAGGATTAGGGTTTGGTTTGGTTTAGGGTTTGGGTTAGGTTTAGGGTTAGGGTTAGGGTTAGGGTTAGGGTTACAGTGAGGGTTAGGGTTAGGGTTAGGGTTTGGCATAGGGTTAGGTTGAGGGTGATCATGGGGGTGAGGATTAGGGTGAGTTTTACGGTTAGGTTTATTGTTAGTGTTATGGTTAGGGTTAAGTTTGCGGTGAGGGTGAGGCTGAGGGTGAGGGTTATGTTTAGGTTTAGGGTTAAGGTTAGGGTTAGTGTTATTGTTAGGTTTAGAGTTAGAGTTACTTTGAGGTTTTGGGTAAGGGTGAGGGTTAGGGTGAGGGTTAGGTTTAGGGTGAGTCTTAGGTTTATGGTTAGGGTGAGGGTGAGGTTTAGGGTTAGAGTTAGGGTTAGGGGGATAGTTAGAGTGAGGTTCAGCGTTACGGTTAGTGTTAGGTTTAGGGTGAGGGTGAGGTTTAGGTTGAGGTTTAGGGATAGGGTTAGTTTTAGGATTAGGGTTAGGGTGAGGGTGAATGTGAGTGTTAGGGTGAGGGTTAGGTTTAGGCTTAGGGTTAGGCTGAGGGTGAGGGAGAGGTTGAGGGTTAGGGTTAGGGTGAGGGCTAGGGTTAAGGTTATGGGGAGGATTTGCATGAGCATTATTGTTAGTATTAGGGTAGGGTGAGGGCTAGGGTGAGGGTGAGTTTTAGGGTTAGGGTTAGGGTGAGGTTTAGCATTAGGTTTAGGGTTAGGGTTAGGGTAAGGTTGAGGTTTATGATTATAGTTAGGGTTAGGGTGAGGCTGAGATTGAGGGCTAGGGTTAGGGTTAGGGTTAGAGTTAGGGTTAGGGTGAGGGTTAGGGTGTGCATGAGGGTAGGGTTAGTGATAGGGTGAGAGTTAGGGTGACAATAAGGTTTAGGGTGAGTGGTAGGGTTAGGGTGAGGTTGAGGGTGAGGTTGAGTGTTAGGGTTAGGGTGAGGGTTAGGGTGACAGTAAGGGTAAAGGTGATGGTGAGGATTAGAGTGAGGGTGAGTATTACTGTAAGGGTGAGGATTGGGTGCGGGTGAGGGTTCCGGTGAGGGTTAGAGTTAGGATTAGGCCAAGGGTGAGGGCAAAGGTAAGGGTGAGGGTGAGGGTGAGGGTGAGGTATAGCGTTAGGGTTAGTGTTACAGTTAGGGTGAGGGCTAGAGTGAGGGGTAGGGATAGAGTTCGATTGATGGTTAGGTTTAGTAAGAGCATTAGGGTTACAGTTAGGGTTAGGATTAGTGTGAGGGTAAATGTTTGGGTGAGGGTTAGGGTGAGAGTGAGGGTTAGGGTTACCGTGAGAGTTACGGTGAGAGTTAGTGTGAGGGTTAGGGTTAGGGTTAGTGTTAGGGTGAGGGTTCGGGTTAGGGTGAGGTTCAGTATGAGCATTGGGGTGATAGTAACCTTTAGGGTTAGGTTGAGGGTGAGGGTTAGGGTAAGGGTGAGGATTAGGGTTAGGGTGAGGTTTAGGGTAAGGGTTAGGGTTAGGGTTAGATTGAGAATTAGGGTTAGGGTTAGTGTGAGGTTTAGGGTGAGCATGAGGGTTAGGGTGAGGGTTAGGGTAAGAATTAGGGTTAGGGTGAGGGCTGGCGTGAGGGTGAATGTTAGGGTTAGGGTTAAGTTTGGGGTGAGGTTTAGGGTGAGGGGTAGGGTTAGGTTTAGGTTGAGGGTTAGGTTCAGTGTGAGGGTTACGGTTAGGGTGACGGTTTGGGTGAGGGTGAGGTTTAGGGTTAGGAAAAGTGATAGGGTTAGTGTTACACTGAGGGTGAGGGTGAGTGTGAGGGAGAAGGTTAGGGTTAGGGTGAGGGGTAGGGTGAGGGTTAGCGTAAGGATGAGGGTTAGGGTGAGGGTGATGGTAAGGGTAAAGGTGAGGGTTAGGCTGAGGGTGATTGTTAAGATAAGGGTGAGGGTTAGTGTTAGGGTGAGGGTTCGGTTAAGGGTGCGGGTTAGGTTTAGGTTGAGGGTTAGATTGAGGATTAGGGTTAGGGTTAGTTTGAGGTTTATGGTGAGGATGAGGGTAAGGGTTAGGTTGAGGGTTAGGGTTAGAATGAGGGTTAGGCTGAGGGCTAGGGTGAGGGTGAGGTTTAGGGTTAGGGTTATTGTTAGGGTGAGGTTTAGGGTTAGGGTGAGGGCTATGGTTAGTGTGAGGGTTAGTGTTAGAGTTAGGGTTAGTGTTAGGCTGTGGTAAGTGTTAGGGTGAGGGTTAGGGTTAGGTTGAGGTTTAGGGTTAGTGTTAGGGTGAGGTTGCGGGTGAGAGTGAGGGTTAGGGTGAGGATTAGTGTGAGTTTTAGGGTTAAGGTGAGGGTTAGGGTTAGGGTTAGCGTGTGGGTGATGATGAGATTTAAGGTTAGAGTTACGATGAGGTTTCGGATAAGTGTGACGTTTAGGGTGAGGATGAAGTTAAGGGTTAGGTTGAGGGTTAGGGTGAGGGTGAGGGATAGGGTTAGGTTTGGGTTAGGGTGATGCTTAAGGTTAGGAGTTTGCTTAGGGTTAGGGTTAGGGTGAGGGTGTGGGTGAGAGTGAGGGTTAGCATGAGTGTTAGGGTGAGGGTTAGATTTAAGGTTAAGGTGAGGGTTAGGGTAAGGGTTAGGGTTACGGTTAAGGTGAGGGTTAGGTTTAGTGTGAGAGTTAGGGTTAGGTTTAGGGTTAGGGGTAGGGGTAGGGTTAGGGTTAGGGTTAGGGTTAGGGAGAGCGTTAGGGTGAGGGACAGTTTCAGGGTTAGGCTTAGGGGTATGGTGAGGGTTAGGTTGAGGGTTAGTGTTTGGGTTAAATTTAGTGTGAGGGTTAGGGTGAGGATGAGGATAAGGGTAAGGGTGGGTTAGGGTGAGGGGCAGGTTTAGTGTGAGGGTTAGGGTTAGGTTTAGGCTGAGGGTAAGGGTTAGGATGAGGGTTAGGGTGTGGTTGAGTGTTAGGGTTAGGGTAAGTGTTAGGGTGAAGGTAAGGCTTAGGGAGAGCATTAGGGTGAGGGACATTTTCAGGGTTAGTGTTAGGGCTATGTTAAGGGTTAAGTTGCGTGTTAGAGTTTGGGTTAAGGTTAGGGTGAGTGTGAGGGTGAGGCTTAGGGTTAGGATTAGGTTGAGGGTGAGTGTTAGGTGGAGGGTGAGCGTGAGGGTTCGGTTTAGGTTGAGGATGAGGGTGAGGCTGAGGGTTAGGGTGAGGGTTAGGGTTAGGATTAGGGTTAGGGTGAGGGTGAGGGAGAGGGTTATATTTAGGATTAGGTTTAGGTTGACCATGAGGGTGATCGTTAGGGTTAGGGTTAGGGTTAGGGTTTTTGTTATGGTTAGGTTTAGGGTGAGGTTGAGGATGAGGGTGAGGTTTAAGATTGGGGTTAGGCTGAGGGTGAGGGTGAGGGTGAGGGTTAGGGTTAGGGTGGAGGTTAGGGTTAGGGTGAGGGATAGTGTTTGGATTAGAGTATTGGTGAGGGTGAGGGTGAAGGTGAGGTTTAGGGTTAGGGTTAGGGATATTGTGAGGGCTAGGGTGAGGGTGAGGGTTAAGATGAAGGTGAGGGTGAGGGTTTTGTTTAGGTAAGGGTTATGGTTAAGGTGAGGATCAGGTGAGGGTGAGGGTTAGGGTGAGGGTTAGCTTTAGGATGAGGTTTAGGGTTAGGGTTAGGGTGAGTGTTAGGGTTAGGGTGATGTGTAGGGTGATGTTGAGGGTGAGGGTGTGGAAGAGAGTTAGTGTTAGTGTGAGGGTTAGCCTGACAGTGAGAGTTAGGGTGAGGGTGAGGATTATGGTTACGTTTATGGTGAAAGTTAGGTTTAGGGTTAGGGTTAGAGATAGGGTGAGGGGTAGGTTGAGGGGTAGGTTTTGGGTTAGTGTTAGGGTTAGGGTTAGGGTGAGGATAAGGTAAGTGTGAAGGTTAGGGTTAGGGTGAGCGTTAGGGTTAGTGTGAGTGTTAGGTTTAGGGTTAGGGTTTGGGTAAGGGTTAGGATGAGGTTTGAGGTGAGGGTGAGGGTTAGGGTTAGGGTGAGAGTAAGGGTTGGGGTGAGGGTTAGGGTGAGGGTGAGGTTTAGGCTTAGGGTTAGGGTTAAGGTGAGGGTTAGTTTGAGGGTTAGGGTTTAGGTTAGGGTTAGGGTGAGGGTGAGGGTCAGGGTGAGGTTTTGGGTTCCGGTTAGATTTAGGGTGAGGGTTAGAGTCAGGGTATGGTTTAGGGTGAGGTTTAGGGTTAGGGTGAGGATTAGGGTTAGGGTTAGGGTGAGGGCTATGTTGAGGGTGAATTTTAGGGTGAGGGTTATGGTGAGGGTGAGGGTTTGTGTTAGGTAAGGATTATAGTTAGGTTTAGGGTTAGGGTGAGGGTTAGGTTTAGGGTGAGTGTTAGCTTGAGGGGTACGGTTAGGGTTAGGGTGAGGATTAGGTTTAGTGTGAGGGTAAGGGTGATGGTGAGGATTAGAGTGAGGGTGAGGGTTACTGTAAGGGTGAGGATTGGGTGAGGATGAGGGTTAGGTTGAGGGTCAGGGTTAGGATTAGGCCGAGGGTGAGCTCAAGGTTTAGGGTTAGGGTTAGCGTTCGGGTGAGGTTTAGCGTTAGGGTTAGTGTTACAGTTAGGGTGAGGGCTAGAGTGAGGGGTACCGATAGATTTCAATTGATGGTTAGGTTTAGTAAGAGCATTAGGGTTACAGTTAGGGTTAGGATTAGTGTGAGGGTAAGGGTTAGGGTGAGGGTTAGGGTGAGAGTGAGGGTTAGGGTTACCGTGAGTGTTAGGGTGAAGGTTAGTGTTAGGGTGAGGATTAGGGTTAGGGTTAGTGTTAGGGTGAGGGTTAAGGTTAGGCTAAGGGTTAGGGTGAGGTTTATGGTTAGGGTGAGGTTTAGGGTGAGGTTGAGTGTTAGGGTTAGTATTAGGGTTACGGTGAGGGCTAGGGTGAGAGTGAGAGTTAGGGTTAGGTTTAGGGTTAGGGTGAGGGTGAGGTTTAGGTTTAGTGTGAGGGTTAGTGTTAGGGTTAGGGTGAGTGTTAGGGTGAGGGTAAGGATTAGGGTGAGTGTTAGGGTCAGGGTGAGGTTTAGGTTTAGGATTAGGGTTAGTGTCAGGGTTAGGGTTACAGTGGAGGTTAGGGTTCGGGTGAGACTTAGGGTTAGGGGTAGGATTAGGTTTAGAGTGAGGGTGAGGTTTAAGGTTAGGATTGGAGTTAGGGTTAGGCTGAGGGTGGGGGTGAGGGTGAGGGTTAGGGTTAGGGTGGAGGTTAGGTTTAGGGTGAGGGCTAGACTTTGTGTTAGAATATTGGTGAGGGTGAGGGTGAAGGTGAGGTTTAGGGTTAGGGTGAGGGATATTGTGAGGGCTAGGGTGAGTGTGAGGGTTAAGGTGAAGGTGAGGGTGAGGGTTTAGTTTAGGTAAGGGTTATGGTTAAGGTGAGGATTAGGTGAGGGTGAGGGTGAGGGTGAGGGTTAGGTTGAGTGTAAAGTTTAGAATTTGCATTAGGGTTAGGGAGAGGGTTGGGGTGAGGTTTAGGGTTTAGGTGAGGGTGAGGGTTAGGGTTAGGGTGAGGGTTAAGTTTTGGGTGAGGTTTAGTGTTAGGGTTAGGGTTAGGGTGAGGGTGAGGGTGATGGTGAGGGTTAGGGTTAGGGTGAGTGTGAGGGCTAGGGTTAGAGTGAGGGTTATGGTTAGGCTTAGGGTGAGGTTTAAGGTTAGGTTTAGGGTGATGGTTAGGTTGAGGGGTAGGTTTAGGGTTGAGTTAGTGTGAGGGCTACGGTGAGTGTAAGGGTTAGGGTGTTGGGGAGGGTTAGGGTTACGGTGATGGTTTGGGTTAGGTTTAGGTTGAGTGTTAGGGTGAGGGTTAGTGTTAGGGTTAGGCTTAGGGTGCAGGTTAGGGTTAGGTTTAGGGTTACGGTTCGGGTGAGTTGTAGGGTTAGGGTTAGTGTTAGTGTGAGGGCTAGGGTGAGGGTGAGGGTTAGGATTAGGCATAGGGTGAGGATAAGGTTTATGGTTAGGGTTAGGGTGAGGTTGAGGGTGAGGGTGAGTGTAAGGGTTAGGATTAGGGTTAGGGTGAGGGTTAGTGTGAGGGTGAGTTTAAGGTTAGCATTAGGGTTAGTGTGAGGGTGAGGGTTAGGATTAGGTTTACGGTGAGAGCTAGGATGAGGGTGAGGGTTAGGGTAGGGATAGAGTGAGGATTAGGGTTAGGGTTAGGGTGAGGGTTAAGGTGAGGGTGAGGGTTATGGTTAGCATTAGGGTTAGGGTTAGTATTAGGCTGAGGGTTAGGGTTAGGTTTAGGTTTAGGTTGAGAGTGAGGGTGAGGTTTAGCCTTAGAGTTAGGTTGAGGGTTAAGTTTAGGATGAGGGTTAGGGTTAGTGTTAGGTTTAGGGTGAAGGTGAGGGTTAGGTTTAGGGTAAGGTTTAGGTTTAGGGTGATGGTTAGGTTAGTGTGAGGGTTAGTGTTGGGGTTAGGGTTAGTGTTAGGTTGAGGGTAAGTGTTAGTGTGCGGTTAAGGATTAGGGCGAGGTTTAGGGTTAGGGTTAAGTTTAGGATTAGGGTGAGGGTGATGTTTTGGATTAGAGTTAAGGTTAGGGTGAGGGTTAGGGTAAGGTTTAGTGTTAGGGTTTGGGTTATGGTGAGGTTTAGGGTGGGGGTGAGGGTTAGGGTTAGGGTTAGGATTAGGATTAGGATTAGGGTTAAGGTGAGGGTGAGTGTGAGGTTTAGATTTAGGGTTAGGATTAGACTTAGGGTGAGGGTGAGGGTGAGGGTTAGGGTGAGGTTTAGGCTTAGGCTTAGGGATAGAGTATGGGCTAGGGTGAGGGTGAGGGTTTGGGTTAGGGTTAGGGTATGGGTTAGGGTGAGGGTTAGGGTTAGGGTTATTGTTGGGGTTAGGTTTGGGGTTAGGTATAGGCTTAGTGTTAGGTGGAGGGTGAGGGTGAGAGTGAGGGTTAGGGTTAGTGTCAGGCTTAGGGTAAGGGTTAGGGTTAGGGTTAGCGTGAGGTTAAGGGTTAGGTTGAGGTTTAGTGTGAGGGTGAGGGTTAGGGTTAGGCTAAGGGTGAGGGCTAGGGTGAGGTTTAGGGTTAGGTTTAGGGTGAGGTTTAGGGTGTGCTTTAGGGTTAGGTTTAGGGTGAGCTTTTGGGTAAGGGCAAGTGTTCGGGTGAGGGTTAGGGTGAGGATGAGTGTTAGGTTTACGGTTAGGGGTAGGGTGAGGGTTAGAGTTAGGGTTTAGGGTTAGTGTGAGGGTTTTGTTTAGTGTTAGGGTTACGGTTATGGTGAGGTTTAGGGTGGGGGTGAGGTTTAGGGTTAGGATTAGGATTAGGGTTAAGGTGAGGGTGAGTGTGAGGGTTTGGGTTAGGGTTAATGTTAGGATTAGACTTAGGATTAGACTTAGGGTGAGGGTGAGGGTGAAGGCAAGGGTTAGGTTTAGGGTGAGGTTTAGGGTTAGGGTTAGGGTGAGGGTTAGGGTGAGGGTGAGGGTGAGGGTGAGGGTGAGGGTGAGGGTTAGGGTGTTGATGACGGTTAGTGTTAGGGTGAGGTTTAAGGTGACGGTGAGGGATAGGGTGAGGGTGGTGGTTAGAGTTAGTGTGAGTATTAGGTTTAGGGTTAGGGATAAGGTTATGGTGAGGGTAAGGGTTAGGGTTAGGTTTAGAGTGAGGGTGAGGGTTAGGGTTAGGGTTAGGTTTACGGTGAGGTATAGGGTTTGGGTAAGGGTTATGGTGAGGTTGAGTGTTAGATTTAGGGTTTGGATGAGGTTTAGGGTTAGGGTGATGGTTAGGGTTAGGGTTAGGGTTACGGTGAGGGTTATTGTTAGGGTTCGGGTTTGAGTTAGGTTGAGTATGAGGGTGAGGATTAGTGTTAGGATTATGGTAAAGGTTAGTGTTAGGCAGAGGGTGAGGGTGAGGGTGAGGGTGAGGGTTAGGTTTAGGGTTAGGGTTAGGGTGAGTGGTAGGGTTAGGGTTAAGGTGAGGGTTAGGGTTAGGATTCGGGTTAGGGTTAGGTTGAGGGTGAGGGTTGGGGTTAGGGTTAGTGTGAGAGTGAAGGTGAGTGTTAGGGTTAGGGTTAGTTTTAGGATTAGGGTTAGGTTTAGGGTAAGGGTAAGGGTTAGGGTGAGGGTTAGGTTTATGGTGAGTGTGAGGGTTTGGTTTAGGGTTAGGGTTAGGGTGAGGGTGAGGGTTACGTTTATGGTTAGTGTAAGGGTGTGGACTATGGTGAGGGAGAGGGTTAGGGTGAGGGTTAGGGTTAGGGTTAGGGTTAGGGTCAGGGGTATGTTGAGGGTTACGATTAGGGTAAGGACTATGGTTAGGCTGAGGGTGAGGTTGAAGTTGATGGTGAGGGTTAGGTTTAGAGTGAGGGTTAGTATGAGGGTGAGGGGGAAGGGGAGAATTTGGTTTTGGGTTAGAGTTAGGTTGAGGGTGAGTGTTAGGATTAGGGGTAGCAGTAGGTTTAGGCTGAGGGTGAGGGTGATGCTGAGGGTGAGGGTTATGTTAGGGTGAGGGTAAGGGTTAGGGTGAGCATGAGGGTTAGCGTTAGGGTGATTTTTAGGGTGCCGCTGAGAGTTAGGGTGAGGGTGAGTTTGAGTGTGAGGTTTAGGGTGAGTGTGAGGGTGAGTGTGAGTTTGACGATTAGGATTAGGTTTAGGATGAGGGTAAGGGTTATCGTTAGGATTGGGATTAGTGTAAGGCTTAGGCTGAGGGTGAGGGTGAGGGTGACGTGAGGGTTAGGGTTAGGGTTAGGTTGAGGGTTAGGGTTAGTGTGAGGGTTAGGGTTAGGGTGAGCTTGAGGTTCAGGTTGAGGTTGAGAGTGACGTTGAGGTTGAGGGTTAGGGTTAGGATTACGGTTAGGGTGACGGTGAGGGTGAGGGTTAGGGTTAGGGTTAGTGTTATTTTTATAGTTAGGGTTAGGGATAGTAATAGGGTTAGAGTGAGGGTGAGGGTTAGCATGAGAGTAAGGGTTAGGGTTATGGTTAGGGTGAGGGTGAGGGTGATACTTAGGGTTAGGGTTAGGGTTAGGGTAAGGGTTCAGATGAGGGTTAGGTTGAGGGTTAGAGTTAGGGTTGGTGTGAACTTTAGGTTTAGGGTTATGGTTAGGGTGAGGGCAAGGTTTATGGTGAGGGTTAGGTTGAGTTTGAGGGTTAGGGTTAGGGACAGGGTTAGGGTGAGATTTAGGGTTAATGTTAGGGTTAAGGTTAGGGTGAATCTAATGGTTATAGTGAGAGTTATTGTGAGGGTGAGGGTTTGGGTTAGGGTGAGGGTAAGTGTTAGGGTTAGGGTTAGTGTGAGGGTTTGGTTCGGGTTAGCATTAGGGTTAGGTTCAAGGTGAAGGTTAGGTTGATGTTTAGGGTTAGTGTTCGGGATAGGGTGAGTATTAGGGTTAGTGTGAGGGTGAGGGTCTGGATTAGGGTTAGGGTTAGATTTAGGGTGAGGGTGAGGGTGAGGGTTAGGGTTAGGTAACATTGAGGGTGAGGGTTAGGGTTTGGTTTAGAATTAGTGTGAGGGTGATCTTGAGGGTTAGGGTTAGAATTAGGGTTATGGTTATGGTTAGGTTTAGGATGAGGGTGAGGGTGAGGCTTATGGTTAGGGTTAGGGTGAAGTTTAGGTTTAGGGTGAGGGCTATGGTGAGTGTGAGTGTTAGGGTGAGTGTGAGGTTGAGGTTGAGGGTTTCGATTAGGTAATGGTTAGGGTTAGGGTTAGGGTGAGGATTAGGGTGAGGTTTAGGTTGAGGGTTACAGTTAGGGTGAGGATTAGGGTGAGGCTGAGGGTTAGGGTGAGGGTTAGTGTTATGGCGAGGATTAGGGTTAGGCTTATGTTGATGCTGAGGGTTAGGTATACGGTAAGGGTTAGGGTTACGGTGAGGGTTAGGGTTAGGGTTAGGGTTAGGGTGAGGGTGAGGGTGAGGGTGAGGGTTAGGGTTAGGGTGAGGTTTAGCGTTATGGTTAGGGTTAGTGTAAGTTTTAGAGTTAGGGTGAAGGTTAGGATTAGGGTTAGGGTGAGGTTTAGGGTGAGGGTGAGGGTTAAGGTGAGGGTGAGGGTTAGGGTGTGGGTGAGGATTAGGGTTAGGTTGAGTGTTAGTGTTAGGTTTAGGGTTAGTGTGAGGTTGAGGGTTTGGATTAGGGTTAGGGTTAGTTTGAGGGTTAGAGTGAAGGGTAGGGTTAGGGTTAGGGTGAGGGTTAGGGTGACAGTGAGGTTTAGGGTGAGGGCGTGTGTGAGGTAAGGGTTAGGTGTAGGGTTAGGGTGAGTTTAAGTGTGAGGCTTAGGTTTAGGAATAGGGTTAGGCTTAGGGTTAGGGTGAGTGTTAGGGTGTGGATGAGGCTTAGGTTTAGGGTGAGGATTAGGGTTAGAGTTAGGTTTATGGTGAGGGTAAAGTTAGGGTGAGTTTCAGTATGAGGGTTAGGGTTAGGGTTAGGGTGAGGGTGAGGTATAGGTTTTGGGTTAGGGTTAGGGTCAGGGTTAAGGTTAGGTTTAGGGTTAGGGTGAGGGTGAGGGTGAGGTTTAGGATTAGGTTTAGGGTTAGAGTTAGGGTGAGGGTGAGGGTTAGGGTTAGTATTAGAGTTAGCCTGAGGGTGAGGGGGAGTGTTAGGGATAGGGTGAGTTTTATGGGTAGGGTTATGGTTAGGGTGAGGGTTAGGGTTACGGTTAGGGTTAGGATGAGCGTTAGGCTGAGGTTTAGGTTTAGGGTTAGTGTGAGGGTTAGGTTTAGGGTTTGGGTGAGGGTTAGGGTTAGGTTTAGGGATAGGATAAGGGTTAGGTTGAGGGTTAGGTTTAGGGCTAGTTTGAGGGTTAGGTTTATGTTTAGGGTTAGCATCAGGGTAAAGGTTAGGGTGAGGATTAGGGTGAGGGTGAGGATAAAGGTTAGGGTGAGGGTTATGGCAAGCGTGAGGGTTAGGGTTAGGGTGAGCGTTAGGTTGCGGGTTAGGGTGAGGGTTCGGGTGAGGGTAAGGGTTTGGATGATTGTAAGTTTGTGAGTGAGGGATAGGAATATGTTGTGTGTAAGGGTTAGAGTGAGGGTTATGGTGAGGGTTAGGGTTAGGGTGGGGGTTAGGGTTAGAGTTAGGTTGAGGGTTAGGTTTAGGGTGATGTTTATTGTGAGAGTATGGTTTCGGTTGAGGGTGAGTATTCGGCTGAGCGTGAGGGTTAGGATGAGGGTGAGGAGTAGGGTTACAGTTAGGGTTAGGGAGAGGGTTAGTGTGAGCATTAGGGTTCGGATTAGGGTTAGGATTAGGGTTAGAGTGAGGAGGGTGGTGAGGGTTAGGGTGTGGGTAAGTGTTATGGTTAGGGATAGGGTTAGTGCTAATGTGAGGATGAGGGTTAGTGTGAGGGTGAGGGTTACATTTACGTTTGGGTTAGGGTTAGGGTGAGGATTAGGTTGAGGGTGAGGGTTAAGCTGAGCTTAGGGTTAGAATGAGGGTTTGGGTTCGGTGAGGGTGAGGGTTAGTGTTAGGGTTAGGTTTAGGTTGAGGGTGATTGTGAGGGTTAGGATTAGGAATAGGTTTAGGGTTACGGTGAGGGTGAGGGTCAGTGTGAGGGTGAAGGTTAGGGTTAGGTTTAGGGTTATGTTTAGGGTGAGGGTTACGGCTAGTGTGAGGGTTATGATTAGGGTTAGGGTTAGGGTCAGGGTAAGGGTAAGGGTTAGGGTGAGGGTTAGGGTGAAGGTGAGGATTAGGGTTCGGGTTACGGTTAGTGTTTGGGTGAGGGCTAGGGTCAGGGTGAGGGTCACTGTGAGGGTTAGGTTGAGGGTTTCTTTTCGGTCAGGGTTAGGGTTATTGTGAGGATTAGCGTGAGGGTGAGTGTTAGTGTTAGGGTGATGTTTAGGGTGCGGATGAGGGTGAGGGTGAGGGTGAGGGTGAAGGTTCAGGTGAGGGTGAAGTTAGGTGTGGTTGAGGATTAGTGTTAGGGTTAGGGTTATGGTGAGGGTAAGGTATAGGGTGAGGTTTATTGTGAGGATGAGGGTTATGGTTAGTGTTAGGGTTAGGGTGAAGTTTAGGGTGAGGATTAGGTTTTGGTTTAGGGTTAGAGTGAGGGTGACATATAGGGTGAGTTTTAGTGTTAGGGTGAGTGTTAGGGATATGGTTAGGTTGAGGGCGAGGGTTAGGGTTAGGGTTAGAGTTAGGGTGAGGTTGAAGGTTAGGATTAGGGTAAGGATTAGGGTTGGGCTGAGGGTGAGGGTGACTGTAAGAGTGAGGGTTTGGGTGAGGGTTAGGGTTAGGGTGAGGGTTAGGGTTAGGGTGAGGGTGAGGGTGAGGATTAGTGTTAGGGTGAAGGTGTGGGTAAGTGTTAGGGTGAGGGTTAGGGCGAGGGTGAGGTTTAGGCTTAGGGTGAGGGTAAGGGTTAGAGTGAGGGTAAGGGTAAGTTTGAGGGTTAGGGTGAGGGTGAGGGTTAAGGTTATCATTAGGGTTATGGTGAGGGTGAGGGTTAGGGTGAGGTTTAGGGTTAAGATTAAGGATAGTGTGAGGATTAGGGTTAGGGTTAGGTTTAGGGTGAGGGTTAGGCTGAGGGGTAGGGTTAGGCATAGAGTGACTTAGGTTTAGTGTGAAGTTTAGATTTAGGGTTAGGTTTAGGATTAGTGTTAGGGTTAGGTTGAGGGTGAGGGTGAGGGCTAGGGTTAGGGTTATTGTGAGGGTTAGTGTTAGGGTGCGGGTTAGGTTTAGGGTGAGGGTTAGGATTAAAGTAAGGTTGAGGGTGAGGGTTAGGGTTACGGTTAGATTTAGGGTGAGGGTCAGGGTGAGGGTTAGGTTTAGGTTGAGGGTTAGGTTTAGGGTGAGGGTTAGGGTTAGGGTGAGCATTAGCGTGATGGTGAGGTTTAGGGTGAGGGTGAGGGTTAGGATTAGATTTAGGGTTAGGGTGAGTGTTAGGGTTAGAGTTAGGGTGAGATTTAGGTTGAGGTGGAGGGATATGGTTAGGTTGAGGGTTAGGATTAGTGTGAAGGTTAGGGTTAGGGTTAGGTTTAGTGTGAGGATACTGTTTATGGTTAGGGTTAGTTTGAGGGTGAGGGTTAGGGTGAGCGTTAGAGTTAGGTTCAGTGTGAGGGTTAGGGTTAAGGTGGTGCTTAGGGTGAGGTTGAGGGTTAGTGTTAGGGGGAAGGGGAGTTTGAGGGTAAGGGTTAGGGTGAGGGTGCGGGTGAGGTTAGTTTAGGATTAGGGTTAGAGTTAGGGTTAGGCTGAGTGTTATGGGGGAAGTGAGGGTGAGGGTTAGGGTTAAGGCTAGGGTGAGGATTAGGGTTAGTGTGAGGGTTAGTGTGATGGTGAGGTTCAGAGTGAGGTTGAGGTTTAGAATGAGGGTGAAGGCGAGGTTGAGGGTTAGGGTTAGGATTAGGGTTAGGATGAGTTTTAGGGTTAGGGTTAGGGTTAGAGTTATTGTTAGGGTTAGAGTAAGGCTGAGAGAGAAGGGGCGGTTGAGGTTGAGGGTGAGGGTTAAGGTTAGGGTTAGGGTGAGGGCTTCGGTGAGGGTGAGGGATAGGCTGAGGGTGAGGGTGAGAGTTTCTGTTAGGTAAAGGTTACGGTTAGGGTGAGGATTAGGGCGAGAGTGAGGATTAAGCTGAGGTTAGGTTCAGGGTGAGGGTTAGGGTTAGGTTGAGGGTGAGGGTTAGGGTTAGGGTGATGTTTAGGGTGAGGGTGAGGGTTAGGTTGAGGGAGAGGGTGAGGGTGATGTTTAGGGTTAGGTTTAGGGTTAGGTTTAGGGTGAGGGTGAGTGTTAGGATTAGGAATAGGATTAGGGTGAGGGTCAGGGTGAGGGGGAAGGTTAGGGTCAGCGTTAGGGTTAGGGTTAGAGTGAGGGTTACGGTTAGTGTGAGGGTTATGGTTAGGTTTAGGGTAAGGGAAAGGGTTAGGCTGAGGGTTAGGGTGAGTGTGAGGGTTTGGATTAGGGTTTGTGTAAGTGTTAGGGTGAGGGTTAGTGTTTGGGTGATGTTTAGAGTGAGGGTGAGAGGGTGAGTATGAGGCTTCGGGTGATGGTGAGGGTTAGGGTGTGGGTGAGCATTAGGGTTAGGTTGAGGGTTAGAGTAAGGGGTAGGTTTTGGGTTAGGTTGAGGGTTAGGGTTAGCATTAGGATCAGGGTGAGGGGTAGGGAGAGGGGTAGGTTTAGGTTTAGGGTGAGGTTTAGGGTGAGGCTGAGGGTTAAGTTGAGGGTCTGGGTGAGGGTTAGGGTTAGGTTTTGGGTTAGAGTTAGGGTGAGTTTGAGGGTGAAGGTTAGGTTTAGGATTAGGGTGAGGGTTAGGTTTATGTTGAGGCTTAGGGACAGTGTTAGGGTTAGGGTAACTGTGAGGGTGAGTGTTAGGTTTAGGTTTAGGGTTACAGTTAGGGTGAGGGTAAGGGTTAGGATTAGGGTTAGGGTTAGGATGAGGGTTAGGCTGAGGGTTAGGATTAGGTTAGGGTGAGGTTTAGGGCTAGGTTTAGGGTTAGGATAAGGGTTAGGCTGAGGGTTAGGGTTAGGGTTAATGTGAGGGTTAGGTTTAGGGTTAGGGTAAGGGTTAGGGTGAGGGTAAATGTTAGGGTGAGAGTTAGGGTGAGGGTGAGTTTTAGGGTTAGGGTGAGGGTTAGGGTCAAGTTTAAGTTTAGGTTTAGGGTTAGGGTGAGGGTAAGGGTGTGGGTAAGTGTTAGGGTGAAGTTTAGGTTGAGGGTGAGTGTTAGCATCAAGGTTAGGTTTAGGTTTAGGTTTTGGGTGAGGTTTAGGGTTTGGGTAAGTGTTAGGGTGAGGTTTAGGGTGAGGGTGAGTTTTAGGGTTAGGGTGAGGGTTAGGGTCAAGTTTAAGTTTAGGTTTAGGGTTAGGGTGAGGGTAAGGCTGTGGGTAAGTGTTAGGGTGAAGTTTAGGTTGAGGGTGAGTGTTAGCATCAAGGTTAGGTTTAGGTTTAGGGTTTGGGTGAGGGTTAGGGTTTGGGTAAGTGTTAGGGTGAGGTTTAGTGTGAGGGTGAGGGTTATTCTTAGGGTGAGGGTAAGTGTTAGGGTGAGGTTTAGGGTGAGGCTGAGGGTTAGGGTTAGCATTAGGGTGAGGGTGAGGGTGAGGCTTACGGTGAATTTTGGGTTAAGATTAAGGATAGGGTGAGGATTAGGGTTAGGGTTAGTTTGAGGGTGAGGGTTAGGGTGAGGGGTAACATTAGAGTTTGGGTGAGGGTTAAGTTTAGTGTGAGGGTTAGGGTTAGTGTTAGGGTCACAGTAAGGGTTAGGGTGAGGGTTAGGGTGAGTGTGAGGTAGGGTGAGGGTTAGGGTTAGGGTGAGGGTTAGGGATAGGTTTAGGGTTAGGGTGAGGTTTACGGTTAGGGTTAGGATTAGAGTTAGGGTGAGGGTAAGGCTTAGGGTGAGGTTTAGGGTGAGGTAGAGGGTTATGGTTGGGGGAGTGTGAGGGTGAGGGTGAGGGTTAGTGTTAGGATGAGGGTTAGGGTTAGGGTTAGGGTGAGGGTGAGGTTTAGGGTGAGGGTTAGTGTTAGGGTTAGGGTGAGTGTTAGCTTTAGGGTTATGTTTAGTGTGAGGGTGTGTGTTAGGGTGAGGGTGAGTGTTAGTGTGAGAGTTAGAGTTAGGGTTAGGTTTAGGGATACGTTTAGGGTGAGGGTAAGGTTTAGGGTGAGGGTTAGCGTGAGGGTGAGGGTTAAGGTTAGTGTGAGTGTTAGGGTTATGGATAGTGTTAGGATGAGGTTTAGGGTCAGGGTTAGGTTTAGGGTTAGTGTGAGGATTCCGGTTAGGTTGAGGGTTAGTATAAAGTATAGGGTGAGGGTTAGGTTTACAGTTAGTGTGAGTGTTAGGTTTAGGGTTTGGGTTTGGGTTATGTTGAGGGTAAAGTTTATGGTGAGGGTTAGGGTGATGCTGAGGGTTAGGGTTATGGTAAGATTTATGTTGAGTGTTAGGATCAGGTTTACGGTTAGGGTAAAGCTGAGGGGGAAGGGGAGGTTGAGGGTGAGGATTAGGGTTAAGGTGAGGGATAGGTTGAGGATTTGGGTTACGTTTAGATTTAGGGTGAGGTTTAGGCTGAGGGGTAGGGTTAGGTTTAGGTTGAGGCTTAGGTTTAGTGTGAGGTTTAGGGTTAGGGGTAGGGTGAGGGTTAGGTTTAGAGTGTTGGTTAGGTTTAGGGTTAGGGTGAGGTTTAGGTTTTGTGTGAGGGTTACAGTTAGGGTTAGGGTGAAGGTAAATTTTAGGGTGAGGTTTAGGGTTAGGATGATGTTTAGGGTTAGCTTTAGGTTTAGGTTTAAGGTTAGGATGAGGGTTAGGGTTAGGGTGAGGGTGAGGGTGAGGGTGAGGGTGAGGCTTAGGTTTAGGATTATTGTTAGGGTTAGGTTAAGGGTTCGGGTTAGGTGTAGTGTGAGGGTTATGGTCAGGGTAAGTGTTAGGGTGAGGGTTAGGGTTATGGTTAGGTTTAGTGTGAGGGTCAGGGTGAGGGTTAGGGTTAGTTTGAGGATTAGGGTTAGGGTGAGGTTTAGGGTTAGCATTAGGGTGAGAGTTAAGGTTAGGTTTAGTGTTAGGGTTAGAGTGAGGTTTATGGTCAGGGTTAAGTGGAGGATTACGGTGAGGGATATGGTTAGGGTAAGTGTTAGGGTTAGGGTTAGGCTGAGGGTGAGGGTGAAAGTGAGTGTGAGGTTTAGGGTTAGGGTTAGCGTGAGGGGTAGTGTGAGGGGTAGGGTTAGGGTTAGGGTTAGGGTGAGGTTTAGGGTTAGTGTGAGGGTTAGGGTTAGGGTGAGGGTTATCGTGTGGATTAGCGTTAGGGTTAGGTTTAGGGTGAGGGTCGGATTGAAGGTTAGGGATTGGATTAGAGTTAAGGTTAGTATAATGCTGAAGGGGAAGGGGAGGTTGAGGGTGAGGGTTAGGGTGAGTTTTAGGGTCAGTGTGAGGGTGAAGGTTTCGGTTAGGTAAGTGTTAGGGTTAGGATTAGGATGAGGGTGGGGGTTAAGCTGAGGTTAGGTTTAGGGTGAGGGTTTGGGTTAGGGTTAGGGTGAGGGTTAGGGTTAGGGTGATGGTTAGGGTGATGGTGAGGGTTAGGATAAGGGTGAGGGTTAGGGTTAGGGTTAGGGTGAGGGTTAGGGTGAGCGGTAGGTTTAGGGTTAGGGTTAGTTTGCGGGTTATTCTGAGGATAAGGGTTAGGGTGAGGTTTAGGTTGAGGGTGAGGGTTAGTATTAGGGTAAGGGTAAGGCTTAGGTTGAGGGATAGGGTGAAAGTGAGGGTTAGGGTTAGCATTAGAGTTAGGGTGAGGGTGAGGGTTAGGGTGAGGTGTAGTGTGAGGATGTGGGTTAGGTTTAGTGTGAGGCTTAGGGTGAGGGTTAGAGTTAGGATTAGGGTTAGGGTGTGAGTGAGATGTAGGGTGAGGGTTAGGGTTAGGGTGAGGGTTAGGGATAGGGTTAGTGTGAGGATGAGGATGAGTGTTAGGGTTAAGTTTAGGGTAAGTGTGAGTTTGAGAGTTAGGATTAGGAATAGGGTTAGGGTTAGGGTTAGGGTGAGGGTGAGGGTCAGGGTGAGGGTGAAGCTTAGGGTTAGGGTTAGGATGAGGGTATGTGTTAGGGTGAGGGTTAGGGTTAGAGTCAGGGTTAGGGTTAGGGTTAGGATTTAGGTGATGTTTAGAGTGAGGGTGAGGGTTAGGGTGAGTATGAGGGTTTGGGTTCAGGTGATTGTTAGGTTGTTGGTGAGCATTAGGTTTAGGGTGAGGGATAGCGTTAGGGGTAGGTTTAGGGTTAGGTTGAGGGTTAGGGTAAGCATTAGGATTAGGGTAAGTGGTAGGGAAAGGGGTAGGTTTAGGTTTAGGGTGAGGTTTAGAGTGAGGGTGAGGGTTAGGTTGAGGGTCTGGGTGAGGGTTAAGGTTAGGTTTTGGGTTAGAGTTAGGTTGAATTTGAGGGTGAAGGTTAGGTTTAGGATTAGGGTGAGGGTTAAGGTTATGTTGAGGCTTAGGGACAGTGTTAGGGTTAGGGTAACTGTGAGGGTGAGTGTTAGGGTTAGGTTTAGGGTTACAGTTATGATGAGGGTGAGGGTTAGGATGAGGGTTAGGCTGAAGTTTAGGGTTAGGGTTAGCGTGAGCATTAGGTTTAGGGGTAGGCTAAGGGTTAGGGTGAGGGTAAATGTTATGGTGAGAGTTAGGGTGAGGGTGAGTTTTAGGGTTAGGGTGAGGGTTAGGGTCAAGTTTAAGTTTAGGTTTAGGGTTAGGGTGAGGGTGAGGGTAAGGGTTTGGGTAAGTGTTAAGGTGAAGTTTAGGTTGAGGGTGAGTGTTAGCATCAAGGTTAGGTTTAGGTTTAGGGTTTGGGTGAGATTTAGTGATGGGGTAAGTGTTAGGGTGAGGTTTAGGGTGAGGCTGAGGGTTAGGGTTAGGGTGAGGGTAAGTGTTAAGGTGAGGTTTAGGGTGAGGCTGAGGGTTAGGGTTAGCATTAGGGTGAGGTTGAGGGTGAGGGTTATGGTGAATTTTGGGTCAAAATTAAGGATAGGGTGAGGATTAGGGTTAGGGTTAGTTTGAGGGTTAGGGTCAGGGTGAGGGGTAACATTAGAGTTTGGGTGAGGGTTAGGTTTAGTGTGAGGGTTAGGGTTAGGGTTAGGGTGACAGTAAGGGTTAGGGTGAGGGTTAGGGTGAGGGTTCGGGTGAGTGTGAGGTAGGGTGAGGGTTAGGGTTAGGGATAGGTTTAGGGTTGGGGTGAGGGTTAAGTTTAGGGTTAGGATTAGAGTTAAGTTGAGGGTAAGGTTTAGGGTGAGGTTTAGGGTGAGGTAGGGTGTTAGGGTTAGGGCGAGTGTGAGGGTGAGGGTGAGGGTTAGTGTTAGGATGAGGGTTAGGGTTAGGGTTAGGGTGAGGGTCAGGGTGAGGGTGAGGGTTAGTGTTAGGATGAGGGTTAGGTTTAGGGTGATGGTTAGGGTTAGGGTTAGGGTGAGTGTTAGCTTTAGGGTTATGTTTAGTGTGAGGGTGTGTGTTAGGGTGAGGGTGAGTGTTAGTGTGAGAGTTAGAGTTAGGGTTAGGTTTAGGGATACGTTTAGGGTGAGGGTAAGGTTTAGGGTGAGGGTTAGCGTGAGGGTGAGGGTTAAGGTTAGCGTGAGGGTTAGGGTTAGGGTTAGGGTTAGGATGAGGTTTATGGTCAGGGTTAGGGTTAAGTTTAGGTTTAGTGTGAGGTTTCCGGTTAGGGTGAGGGTTGGGGTTAGGTTTAGGGTTAGTATAAAGGATAGGGTGAGGGTTAGGTTTACAGTTAGTGTGAGTGTTAGGTTTAGGGTTCGGTTTTGGGTTATGTTGAGGGTAAAGTTTAGGGTTAGTGTTAGGGTGAGGCTGAGGGTAAGGGTTAGTGTGAAGTTTAGGTTGAGGGTTAGGATTAGATTTATGGTTAGGTTAAAGCTGAGGGTGAAGGGGATGTTGAGGGGGAAGTTTAGGGTTAAGGTGAGGGATAGGTTGAGGATTTGGGTTACGGTTAGATTTAGGGTGAGGGTTAGGCTGAGTGGTAGGGTTAGGTTTAGGTTGAGGCTTAGGTTTAGTGTGAGGTTTAGGGTTAGGGGTAGGGTGAGGGTTAGGTTTAGTGTGTTGGTTAGGTTTAGGGTTAGGGCGAGGTTTAGGTTAATGTGAGGGTTACGGTTAGGGTTAGGGTTAAGGTAAATTTTAGGGTGAGGTTTAGGTGAGGGTGAGGTTTAGGGTTAGCATTAGGTTTAGGTTTAAGGTTAGGATGAGGGTTAGGGTTAGGGTGAGGGTGAGGGTGAGGGTGAGGCTTAGGTTTAGGATTATTGTTAGGGTTAGGGTTCGGGTTAGGGTTAGGAGTAGTGTGAGGGTTAGGGTCAGGGTAAGTGTTAGGGTGAGGGTTAGGGTTATGGTTAGGTTTAGTGTGAGGGTCCGGGTGAGGGTTAGAGTTAGTTTGAGGGTTAGCGTTAGGGTGAGGTTTAGGGTTAGGGTTAGGGTGTGAGTTAGGGTTAGGGTTAGTCTTAGGGTTAGAGTGAGGGTTATGGTCAGGGTTAAGTGGAGGATTACGGTGAGGGTTATGGTTATGGTAATTGTTAGGGTTAGGGTTAGGCTGAGGGTGAGGGTGAAAGTGAGTGTGAGGGTTAGGGTTAGGGTTAGGGTGAGGGGTAATGTGAGGGGTAGGGTTAGGGTTAGGTTGAGGTTTAGGGTTAGGTTATCATTAGGGTTAGGGTGAGGGTTATGGTTAGAGTTAGGGTTAGGGTTTGGGTTAGGGTTTGGGTTACGGTGAGAGTTAGTGTTAGGGTTAGGTTGATCGTGTGGATTAGCGTTAGGGTTAGGTTTAGCGTGAGGGTGGGATTGAAGGTTAGGGATTGGATTAGAGTTAAGGTTAGTATAATGCTGAGGGGGAAGGGGAGGTTGAGGGTTTGGGTTAGGGTGAGGGTTAGGGTGAGGGTGATGGTTAGGGTGATGGTGAGGGTTAGGATAAGGGTGAGGGTTAGGGTTAGGGTTAGGGTTAGTGTGAGGGTAAGGGTGAGCGGTAGGTTTAGGGTTAGGGTTAGTTTGCGCGTTATTCTGAGGATAAGGCTTAGGGTGAGCTTTAGGTTGAGGGTGAGGGTTAGGATTAGGGTAAGGTTAAGGGTTAGGTTGAGGGATAGGATGAAAGTGAGGGTTAGGGTTAGCATTAGAGTTAGGGTGAGGGTGAGGGTTATGTTGAGGTGTAGTGTGAGGTTTAGGGTTCTGATGAGGGTTAGGGATAGGGTTAGGGTGAGGATGAGGGTGAGTGTTAGGGTTAGGTTTAGGGTAAGTGTGAGTTTGAGAGTTAGGATTAGGAATAGGGTTAGGGTTAGGGTTAGGCTGAGGGTGAGGGTCAGGGTGAGGGTGAAGGTTAGGGTTAGGGTTAGGTGAGGGTAAGTGTTAGGGTGAGGGTTAGGGTTAGAATCAGGGTTAGGGTGAGGGTTAGGATTTGGGTGATGTTTAGGGTGAGGGTGAGGTTTAGGGTGGGGATGAGGGTTTGGATGAGGGTGAGGGTTCGGGTGATGGTTCTGGTTAGGGTGTGGGTGATGATTAGGTTTAGGGTGAGGGTTAGCATTATGTTTAGGGTTAGTTTGACGGTGAGGTTGAGGGGTAGGTTTAAGTTTAGGTTGAGGGTTAGTGTTATGGTTAGGGTTAGGGTGATGGTTAGGGAGCGGAGTAATGTTAGGGTTAGGATGAGGTTTAGGGTGAGTGTGAGGATTAGGGTTAGGTTGAGGGTCAGTGTTAGGGTTAGGGTTTGGTTGAGGATGAGGTATAGGGTGAGGTTTAGGGTTAGGGTGAGGGTTATGGATAGTGTTAGGTTAGAGTTAGGGTGAGTGTTAGGTTTAGGTTTAGGTATAGAATTAGGGTGAGGGTGACGGTGAGGGTTAGGATTAGGGTTAGGGTTAGGGTTAGTGTGAGGGTTAGGTTTAGGTTTAGGGTTCGTGTGAGAGTTAGGGTTTGGTTGATGTTTAGGGTGAGGGTGAGGTTTAGGGTGAGTATGAGAGTTTGGGTGTGGTTGTGGGTTCAGGTGAGTTTTCAGGTTAGGGTGTGGGTTGAGGATTAGGGTTAGGGTGAGGGCTATCATTAGTTTTAGGTCTAGTGTGAGTGTGAGGGTGAGGGGTAGGGTTAGGTTGAGGGTTAGGTTTAGGTTTAGGCTGAGGTGAAGGTCATCGTGAGGGTGAAGGTTAGGGTTAGCTTTGTAGTTAGGGTGAGGTTTAAGGTTAGTGTGAGGGTTATGGTTATGGTTATGGTTAGGGTTATGGTGAGCGTAAGGGTTAGGGTGAGGGGTAGGGTTAGGGTGAGGGGTAGGGTTAGGGTTAGGGTTAGGGTGAAGGTTTGGGTTTGGGTGATGTTTAGGGTGAGGGTGAGGTTTAGGATGATGGCTAGAGTGAGAGTTAGGGTTAGGGTGATGTTTATTGTGACTGTGAGTGTTAGGGTGAGGGTGAGTGTTCGGGTGAGGGTTCGGGTTCGGGTTAGGGTGAGGATTAGGGTGTGGTTGAGGTTTAGGATGAGAGTCAGGGTGAGGTGAAAGGATAGGGTTAGGGTGAGGGTTAAGGTTAGTGTGAAGGTTAGGGTTAGGGTTAGGGTTAGTGTGAGGTTAAGATTTAGGGTGTGGGTTAGTGTGAGGGTGAGGGTTAGGGTTAGAGTTAGGGGTAGGGTGAGGGTTAGGATGAGGTTTATGGTTAGGGTGAGGGTTAGGATTAGGGTTAGTGTGAGGGTTTGAGTTAGCGTGATGTTTAGGTTGAGGTTGAGGGTTAGTGTGAGGGTGAGGGTGAGGGTGAGGGTTAGGGTGAGTGTGTCGGTGCGGGTGAGGGTGAGGGTGAGGGTTAGGGTTAGGTTTAGGGTGAGGGTGAAGTTTAGGGTTAGGGTTAGGGTTAGGATTGGGCTGAGGGTGAAGGTGAAAGTGAGGGAGGGGGTTAGGGTTAGGGTTAGGGTTATTGTTAGTGTTAGGCTTAGTTGAGGGTGAGGGTGAGGGTTAGCATTAGGGTTAGGATTAGGTTTAGGTTTAGGGTAAGGTTGAGGGGGAAGGGGAGGTTGAGTGTGAGGTTTAGGGTTAGGGTTTGTTTCAGGGTGAGGGTTAGTGTTAGGTTTAGGGTTAGTATAAGGGTTAGGCTGAGGGTAAGGGTTAGGGTTAGTGTGTGGGTTAGGTTTAGGGTTAGGGTTTGGGTTAGGTTGAGGGTAAAGGTTAGGTTGAGGGTTAGGGAGAAGGTGAGGGTTAGGGTTACAGTGAGGGTTCAGGTGAGGTTTAGAGGTAGGGTTATATTTAGGGTTAGCGTGAGGGTTATGGTGAAGGTTAGGTTGAGGTTTAGGGTTAGGGTGAGGTTTATGGTGTGGGTAACTGTCAGAGTGAGGTTTACGGTGAGGGTGAGGGTTAGGAGGAGGAGGAGGGTTAGTGTTAGAATTAGGGTTAGGGTTAGGTTGAGGGTTAGGGTGAGGGTTAGGGTTAAGTTTAGGGATAGGGTGAGGATTAGTGTTCGGATTAGTCATAGGGTGAGGGTTATGCTGAGTGTTAGGGTTAGATTTAGTGTGAGGGTTAGGTTTAGTGTGAGGATTAGGGTTAGGGTTAGGGTGAGGTTTAGGTTTAGTGTGAGGGTTAGGGTTAGTGTTAGGGTGAGGGTGAGGGTTAGGGTGAGGTTTAGGGTGAGGGTGAGGTTTAGGATTAGCATTAGGTTTAGGTTCAAGGTTAGGATGAGTGTTAGGGTTAGAGTGAGGGTGAGGCTTAGGTTTAGGATGAGGGTTAGGGTTAGGGTGAGGTTCGGGTTAGGTTTAGGGTTAAGGTTAGGGTCAGGGTAAGTGTTAGGGTGAGGGTTAGAGTTATGGTTAGGTTTAGTGTGAGGGTCAGGATGAGGGTTAGGGTTAGGTTGAGGATTAGGTTTAGGGTGAGGTTTAGTTTTAGGGTTAGGGTGAGAGTTAGGGTTAGGGTTAGTGTTAGGGTGAGGGTGAGGGTTATGGTCAGGGTTAGATGGAGGATTAAGTTTAGGATTAGGGTTAGGTAAGTGTTAGGGTTAGGGTTAGGCTGAGGGTGAGGGTGAAAGTGAGGTTTAGGGTTAGGGTTAGGATTAGGGTGAGGGGTAGAGTGACGGGTAGGGTTAGGGTTAGGGTGAGGTTTAGGGTTAGTGTGAGGGGTAGGGTTAGGGTTAGTGTGAGGATAAGGGTTAGGTTGAGGGTTAGGTTGAGGGTGTGGTTTAGGGTTATCGTTAGGTTTAGGGTGAGTGTTAGTGTGAGGGTTAGGGTTCAGGTTAGTGTTACGATTCAGGTTAGGGTGAGGGTTAGGGTTAGGGTGATGTTTATGGTGAGGGTGAGGGATAGGGTGAGGGTGAGGATTAGGGTTAGTGTTAAGGTTAGGATGAGAGTTATGGTGAGGATTAAGGTTAGGTTTAGGGTTAGGTTGAGGGGGAGGTATAGGGTGAGGGTTAGGCTTAGGGTGAGGGTTAGGGATAATGTTAGGTTAGGGTGAGGGTGAGGGTCAGTGTTAGGTTTAGGTTTACGTTTAGATTTAGGGTGAGTGTGAGGATGAGGGATAGGATTAGTGTTAGGTTTAGGGTTAGGATGAGGATTAGGCTGAGGGTTAGGTTTAGGGTTAGTGTGAGGGTTAGGGTTAGGGTTAGGGATAGATTTAGGCTTATCATAAGGTTTAGGCTGAAGGTTAGAGTTAGGGTTAGTTTGAGCGTTAGGTTTAGGGATAGGTTAAGTGTCACGGTGAAGGTAAGGTTACGGTGAGGTTTAGGGTGAGGGTGAGGGTTAGAATTAGGGTGAGCGTTGTGGTGAAGTTTTAGGGTGAAGTTTTGGGTTAGGTTCAGGGTGAGGGTGAGGGTGTGGGTAAGTTTTAGGTTGAGGGTTGTGTTGAGGGTGAGTTTTAGGTTTAGGGTGAGGGTAAGGGTTAGCGTGAGTGTTAGGGTCAGGGTGAGGGTTAGGGTTAGCATTAGGTTTAGGGTGAGGGTTAGAGTGAGTTTTTGCCTTAAGGTTAATGATAGGGTGAGGATTAGGGTTAGGGTTAGGTTTGTGGTGAGCATTAGGCTGAGGGGAAGGGTTAGGTTTAGGGTGAGTGTTAGGTTTATTGTGAGGGTTAGGATTAGGGTTAGCGTGACGGTAAGGGTTAGGGTGAAGGTTACGGTGAGTGTGAAGTTTAGGGTTAGCATTAGTTTTAGAGTTAGGGTTAGGATGAGTGTTAGCATTAGGTTTAGAGTTAGGGTTAAGGTGAGGGTGAGGATTCGGGTGAGGGTGATTTTTTCATTCAGGTAAGGGTTAGGGATAGGGTTAGGGTGAGGTTTAGGGTGAGGGTGAGGGTTGTCGTTAGGGTTAGATTTAGGGTGGGTGAGGGTGAAGGTTAGTGTTAGGATGAAGGTTAGGGTTAGGGTGAGGGTGAGGGTGAGGGTGAGAGTTAGGGTTAGGGTTATGGTGAGGGTTAGGTTTGGGTGATGTTTAGTGTGAGGGTAAAGGTTAGGGTGAGGGTGAGTGTTCTGTTGAGAAGTAGGGTTAGGGATTGCGTTAATATGAGGGTAGGGGTTAGGATGAGCGTTACGGTGAGGGTGAGGTTTATGGTTAGGTTGAGTGTTAGGTTTAGGGTTAGGGTTATGGTGAGGGTGAGGGTTAGGGTGAGCAGTAGGTTTAGGGTTAAGTTTAGTTTGCAGGTTAGGTTGAGGGTAAGGGTTAGGGTGAGGTTAAGGGTGAGGGTGAGCTTTAGGGTTAGGGTGAGGGTAAGGGTTAGGGTGAGGGTTTGGGTTAGGGTTAAGGTGAGAGCTAGGGTGAGGGTGAGGTTTAGGGTTAGTGTTAGGGTGAGTTTTAGGGTTAGGGTTAGGGTTAGGGTGAGTTTTAGGATGAGGGTTAGGGTTATGGTGAGTGTTAGGGTTAGGGTTAGGGTGAGGGTTAGGGTTAGGATAAGGGTTAGGGTGAGGTTGAGTGTTAGGGTTAGGGTTAGGGTGAGGGTTAGGGTTAGGATAAGGGTTAGGGTGAGGGTGAGTGTTAGGGTTACGGTTAGGGTTAGGATTATTGTTAGTGTTATGGTTATGGTTACGTTTGCAGTGTGGGTTAGGGTTCGGGTTAGGGTTAGGTTTAGGGTGAGGTTAAGGGTGAGGGTGAGTTATAGGATTAGGGTGAGGGTAAGGGTTAGGGTGAGGGTTAGGGTTAGTGTTAGGGATAGGGTGAGGATTAGTGTTAGTGTGAAGGATAGGGAGAGGGTTAGGATTAGGGTTAGTGTTAGGATAAGGGTAAGGTTGAGGGTTAGTGTGAGGATGAGGGTTAAGGTTAGGGTGAGGGTTAGGGTTAGGGTTATGGTCAGGGTGAGGGTTAGGGTGAGCCATAGGTTTAGGGTTAGGGTTAGTTTGCAGCTTAGGGTGAGGGTAAAGATTAGGGTGAGGTTTAGGGTGAGGTGAGGTTTAGGATTAGGGTGAGGTTAAGGGTTAGGGTTAGGGTTAGGTTGAGGGTGATGGTGAGGTTTAGGTTTAGGGTTAGGGTTATGGTGAGGGTTACGATTAGTGTGAGTGTTAGTGTTATGGTGCGAGTCAGGGAGAAGTTGAGGGTTAGAATGAGGGTGAGGGTGAGGGTGAGGTTTAGGGTTAGGATTAGGGTTAGGTTTAATTTTAGGGTTTGGGTTAGTTTTAGGGTTATTGTTAGGGTTAGAGTTTGGGTTAGGGTGAGGGTTAGGGTGAGGTTCAGCATTAGGGTTAGGTTTAGGGTTAGGGTGAGCGCGAGGGTGAGTGTGAGGGTTTGGATGAGGGTGAGGGTGTTTCGGTTATGTAAGTGTTAGGGTTAGGGTGAGGATTAGGGTGAGACTAAGTTTTAAGCTGATGTTAGGTTTAGTGTGATGGTTAGGGTTAGGGTTAGGGTAAGGTTTAGGGTTAGGTTGATTGTTAGGGTGATGGTGAGGGTGAGAGTTAGGATTAGTAATAGAGTTAGTGTTAGGGTTAGGCTGAGGTGAAGGTCAGTGTGAGGGTGAAGGTTAGGGTTAGGGTTAAAGTTAGGTTCAGGGTTACGGTTAGTGTGAGGGTGAGGGTGAGGGTTAGGGTGAGGTTGAGAGTTAGTTTTAGGGTGAGGGTTAGGATTAGGATGAGTGTTATGGTTAGGTTGAGTATGAGGGTTAGGGTTAGGTTGAGGATTAGGGTGAGGTTTAGGGTTAGGGTTATGTGAGAGTTAGGGTTAGGGTGATGTTTATTGTGAGGGTGAGGGTGAGTGTTCGGTTCAGGATGAGGGTTCTGTTGAGGGTGAGAGTTAGGGTGTGGTTGAGGGTTAGGGTTACGGTGAGAGTTAGGTTGAGGTGTTGGGATAGGGATAGGTTAGGGTTTGTGTGCGGGTAAGGGTTAGGGTGAGAGTGAGGGTGAGGGTGCCAGTGAGGGTGAGGGTGAGAGTGAGGGTTGTAGTTAGGGTTATGGTGGGGCTGAGGGTTAGGGTTAGGATGAGGGTTCAGGTTAGTGTGAGGGTTAGTGTAATGTTGAGGTTCAGGGTGAGGGTGATTGTTAGAATGAGGTTTAGGTGAGGGTTAGGGTAAGGATTAGGATTAGGTTGAGTTTTAGGGTTAGGGTTAGTGTTAGGGTTATGGTTATTGTTATGGTTAGGGTTAGGGAGAGGTTGAGTGTGATGCTGAGGTTTAGCGTTAGGGTTAGGGTTAGGGTTAGGGTGAGAGTGGGGTTGAGGGTTAGGGTTAGGATTTGGGTTAGGGTTACAGTAAGGCTGAGGGGGAAGGGGAGGTTGAAGGGGAGGGTTAGGTTTAGGGTTAGGTTTAGGGTGAGGGTTAGGGTTAGGTTTAGGTTTATTATAAGGGTTAGGCTGAGGGTAAGGGTTAGGGTTAGTGTGAGTGTTAGGTTAAGGGTTAGGTTTTGGGTTAGGTTGAGAGTAAAGCTTAGGTTGCGGTTTAGGGAGAGGGTGAGAGTTAGGGTTAGGGTGAGGGTTAGGGTGAGGGTTAGGTTTAGGGTTATGGTTAGGTTTAGGGTGAGGGTTAGGGTGAAGTTTAGGTTTAGTTTTAGGGTTAGCGTGAGGCTTAGTGTGTCGGTAAGTGTTAGGGTGAGTGTTAGAATGAGGATGAGGGTTAGGGTTAGGGTGAGGTTTAGGGTTAGGGTGAGTGTTATGGTGAGGGTAAGGGATAGGGTTAGCATTAGGTTTAGGGTGAGGGTGAGGGTTAGGGTGAGGTTTATGGTTAAGGTTAGGTATAGGGTGAGGATTAGGGTTAGGGTTAAGTTTAGGGGGCGGGTTAAGCTGAGCTTTAGGGTTATGGTTAGGGTGAGGGTTAGGTTTAGTGTGAGGGTTAGGGTTAGCATTAGGTTTAGGGTTAGATTTAGGATGAGGATTAGGGTTACGGTTAGGGTGAGGTTGAGGGTGAGGGTTAGGGTTAGGATGAGGGTTAGGGTTAGGGAGAGTGTGAGGGTTAGTTTTAGGGTGAGGGTTAGGTATAGGATGAGGATTAGAGTTAGGGTGAGGGTGAGGGTTAAGGTTAAGTTGAGAGTTAGGGTTAGGGTGAGGTTTAAGGTTAGTGTTAGTGTGAGAGTTAGGGTTAGTTTGAAGTTTATTGTGAGGGTGAGTGTTATGCTGAGGCTGAGTGTTCCAGTGAGGGTGAGGTTTCGTGTGAGGGTTAGAGTGTGTTTGAGGGTTAGGGTTAGTATGAGAGTTAGGGTGAGGTGTTGGGATAGGGTTAGGTTTAGGGTTAGTGTGAGGATAAGGGTTTGGGTGAGGGTTAGGTTGAGCGTGAGGGTTATGGTTAGCGTTAGGGTTAGGGTGAGAGTTAGGTTTAGGGTGATGTTTAGGGTGAGATTGAGGTTAGTGTGAGGGTCAGGGTGAGGGTGAGGGTTAGGTTGAGGGTGGGGGTGAGTGTGAGGGAGAGGTTGAGGGTGAGGGTTATCTTTTGGGTTATGATGAGGGTGAGGGTTAGGGTTAGGATTAGGTTTTGGGTTATGGTTAGGCTGAGGGTGAGGGTGAATGTGAGGGTGAGGGTTAGGGTTAGGGTTAGGGTGAGGGTTAGGGTTAGTGTGGGGGTTAGTGTGATGGTGAGGGTCAGGATGAGGGTGAGTGTTAGAATGAAGGTGATGGTGAGGATGAGGGTTAGGGTTAGGATTAGGGTTAGGGTGAGTTTTAGGGTTAGGTTTAGTGTTAGGGTGAGGGTTATTGTTAGGATTAGGGTTAGGGTGAGGGTGAGGGTTAGCGTTAGGGTTAGGATTAGGTATAGGGTGAGGGTGGGGTTGAGGGATAGGGTTAGGATTAGGGTTAGGTTTATGGTAAGGCTGAGGGGCAAGGGGAGGTTGAGGGTGAGGTTTAGGTTTAGTGTTAGGGTTAGGTTGAGTATTAGGATTAGGTTTATGGTTAGTATAAATGTTAGGCTGAGGGTAAGGGTTAGGGTTAGTGCGAGTGTTAGGTTTAGGGTTAGTGTTTGGGTTAGGTTGAGGGTGAGGGTTAGGGAGAGGTGGAGGGTTAGGGTTATGGTTAGGTTTAGGGTTAGGGTGAAGGTTAGGTTTAGGTTTAGGTTTCGGGTGAGGGTTAGGGTGTGGGTAAGTGTTAGGGTGAGTGTTAGGGTGTGGGTGAGGGTTACATTTAGGGTGAGGGTAAGGGTTAGGGTTAGCGTTAGAGTGAGGGTGAAGGTTAGGGTTAGCATCACGGTTAGGGTGAGGGTGAGGGTTAGGGTTAAGCTTAGTGATAGGGTGAGGGTTAGGTTTAGGGTTAGGTTTAAGATGAGGGTTAGGCTGAGGGGTAGGATTAGGGTTAGGGTGAGGGTTAGGTTTAGTGTGAGGATTAAGGTTATGGTTAGGGTTAGGGTAAGTGTTAGGTTGAGGGTTAGGGTGAGAGTGCGGTTTAGGCTTGGGGTTATGGTTAGGATGAGGGTTATGGTAAGTGTGAGGGTGAGGTCGAGGTTAGGGGTAGGATAAGGGTTAGGGTGAGGGTGAGGGTTAGGTTTAGGTAGAGTGTAAGTGTTAGGCTGATGGTTAGGGTTAGGTTTAGGGTGAGGGTCAGGGTGAGGGTTAGGGTGAGAGTTAGGGTTAGGGTTAGAGTTAGCGTGAGGGTGAGTGTTTTTGTCAAGGTTAGGTGGAGGATTAGTGTGAGGGTTAGTGTTAGGGTTAGTCTTAGTTTTAGGGTTAGGCTGTGGGTGAGGGTGAAAGTGAGGGTGAGGGTTAGGTTTAGGGTTAGGGTGAGGGGTAGTGTGATGTGTATGGTTAGGGTTAAGGTTAGGTTTAGGGTTAGTGTGAGGGTTAGGGTTAGGGTTAGGTTTAGGGTTAGTGTGAGGATAAGGGTTAGGTTGAGGGTGAGATTGAGGGTGAGGATTAGGTTTATCGTTAGTTTTAGGGTGAGGGTTAGTTTGAGGGTTAGGTTTAGGGTTAGGGTGAGGGTTACAGTTAGGGTGATGTTTAGGGTGAGGGTTAGGATGAGGGTGAGTGTGAGGGTTAGGGTGAGGGTGAGTGTGAGGGTTAGGTTTAGGATTAGGGTTAGGTTTAGGGTTAGATTTAGGGTGAGGCTTAGGTTTAGTGTGAAGTTAGGGTTAGGGTTAGGGTTAGGGTGAGGGTAAGTGTTTGGGTGAGGGTTAGGGTGAGGGTTAGGGTGATTTTTAGGGTTAGCGATTGGGTTAGGGTTAGGGTTAAGGTTATTGTTAGAGTTAGGTTTATGGTTAGGTTGAGGGTGAGGTTTAGCGTTAGGGATAGGTTTAGGGTTAGGGTGAGCGTGGGATTGAAGGTTAGGGTTAGGATTAGGGTTAGGGTTAGGGTAATGCTGAGGTTGAAGGGGAGGTTGAGGGTGAGGGTTAGGGTTAGGGTTAGGGTTTGGCTGAGGGTTAGGCTGAGGGTGAGGTTGAGGGTGAGGGTTTCGGTTAGGTAAGTGTTAGGGTTAGGGTGAGGATTCGGGTGAGAGTGAGTGTTAAGCTGAGTTTATGTTTAGGTTGAGGGTTAGGGTTAGGGTGACGGTTAACATTAGGTTTATGGTTAGTTTGAGGGTGAGGGTGAGGGGTATGATTAGGGTTAGGTTAAGGCTTAGGGTTAGGGTTAGCGTTAGGGTTATGGTTAGGGATAGTGGTAATGTTAGTGTTAGGGTCAGGTTTAGGTATGTGTGCCGGTTAGGGTTAGGTTTAGGGTTAGGTTGAGGGTTAAGGTTTAGGGTTAGGGTTAGGGTGTGGGTTAATGTTAGAGTTAGGGTTAGGGCTAGTTTGAGGTGAGGGCTAGGTTTAGGAATAGGGTTAGGGTGAGGGTTAGTGTTAGTGTGGGATTAGGGTGATGGTTAGGGAGAGGGGTAATATAAGGTTTAGGGTGAGGTTTAGGTGAGTGTGAGGGTTAGGGTTAGGGTTATGGTTAGGGTGATGGTTAGGTAGAGGGTTAATGTTAGGATTAACCTTAGGTTTAGGTGAGTTTGAGTGTTAGCGTTAGGGTTAGGGTTAGGTTGAGGGTTAGGGTTAGTGTTATGGTTAGGGTGATGGTTAGGTAGAGGGGTAATGTTAGGGTTAGGGTGAGGTTTAGGTGAGTGTGAGGGTTCGGGTGAGGGTGAGGTTTAGTGTGTGGGTGAGGGTTAGGGTTAGGGTGAGGATTAGTTTTAGGCTTAGGGTTAAGTTTATGGTGAGAGAAAGGGTTAAGGTGAGGTTTAGTGTGAGGATGAGGGTTAGGATTAGTGTTAAGTTTAGGGTGAGGGTTAGAGTGAGGGTTAGGGTTAGGGTTAGGATGAGCGTGACATACAGGGTGAGGGTTAGGGTTAGGATGAGGGTTAGGAATAGTGTTAGGTTAAGGTGAGGGTGAGGGTAAGTGTTTTGTTGAGGGTGAGGGTGAGGGTGAGGGTGTGGGTTAGTGTGTGAGTGAGGGTTAGGGTTATGGTGAGGATTAGGTTTAGACTGAAGGTTAAGGTTATGGTCAGGGTAAGGGTTATGCTTTCGTTTAGTGTGAGGGTGAGGGTTAGGGTTAGCGTTAGGGTTAGGGTGAGTGTTAGGGTTAGGGTTAGGGTGAGGGTGAGATATAGGGTGAGGTTTAGGGATAGTTTTAGGTTAAGGTGAAGATGAGGGTGAGTGTTAGGTTTAGGTTTAGGTTTAGAGTTAGGGTGAGGGTGAGGGTGAAGTTAGGATTAGGGTTAGGTTTAGGGTTAGGATGAGGGTTAGGCTGAGGGTTAGGTTTAGGTTTAGTGTGAGGGTTAGGGTTAGGGCTAGGTTTAGGGGTATGGTGAAGGTTAGGGTTAGATTTAGGGTTAGCATAAGTTTTAGGCTGAGGGTTAGGCTTAGGTTAGTGTGAGGGTTAGGTGTAGGGTTAGGGTAAGGGTTAGGGTGAGGGTAATGGTTAGGGTGAGGGTTAGGGTGAGAGTGAGGGTTACGGTTAGGGTGAGCGTTAGGGTGAAGTATAGGTTTAGGGTTAGTGTTAGGGTGAAGGTGAGGGTGTGGGCAAGTGTTAGGGTGAGAGTTAGTGTGAGGGTGAGTTTTAGGTTTAGGGTTAGGTATAGGGTGAGTGTTAGGCTGAGGGGAAGGTTTAGGGCTAGTGTGAGGGTTAGGGTTAGCGTTAGGGTGACTGTAAGGGATAGGGTTCGGGTTAGGGTGAGTGTGAGGTTTAGGGTTAGCATTAGGTTTAGAGTTAGGGTTAGGGTGTGTGTTAGGGTTAGGTTTAGGGTTAGGGTTAGGGTGTGGGTGAGGCTTAGGTTTAGGGTTAGGATGAGTGTTCGTTTTAGGGTGAGGGCTAGGGTGAGGGTGAGGATTAGGGTGAGGGTGAGTGTGAGGGTGAGGTTTTCAGTTAGGTAAGGTTTAGGGTTAGGGTTAAGGTGAGGTTTAGGGTGAGGGTGTGAGTTGGGGTTAGGGTAAGGTTTAGGGTCATGGTGAGGGTTAGGGTGAGGTTGAGGGTTAGGGTTAGGGTTTGGGTGAGTGTTAGGGTTAGGGTGATGTTTAGTGTGAGGGCGAGGTTTAGCGTGAGGGTGAGTGTTCTTTTGAGAATAAGGGTTAGGTTTAGGGTGAGGGATAGGGTTATTGTGAGTGTAAGGGTTAGGGTGAGGGTTAGGGTTTTGGTGAGTGTGAGGGTTAGGGTGTGCCGTCGGTTTAGGGTTAGGGTTAGTTTGTGGATTAGGGTGAGGGTAAGGGTTAGGGTGAGATTTAGGGTGAGGGTGATGGTTAGGGTTACGGTGCGGGTAAGAATTACGGTGAGGGTTAGGGTGAGGGTTTGGGTTAGGGTTAGGGATAGGGTGAGGATTAAGGTTAGTGTGAGGGTTAGGGTGAGGATTAGGATTAGGGTAAGTGTGAGGATAAGGGTTAGTGTGAGGGTTTGGGTGATGGTGAGGTGTTGGGTTAGTGTTAGGGATAGGGAGGGCATAAGGGTGAGGATTAAGTTTAGGGTGAGGTTTAGGGTTAGGTTTAGGGTGAGGGTTAGGGTTATGGTGATGTTTTTGGTCAGGGTGAGTGTTAAGGTGAGGGTGAGTGTTAGGTTTAGGGTTAGGGTTAGGGTGACGGTGAAGTTGAGGGTGAGGGTTAGGTTTAGGATTAGGGTTAGGGTTAGCGTTACGGTGAGTGTTAGGGTGAGGATAAGGGTTCCGGTGAAGGTCAGGATTAGGGTGTGTGCGAGGGTTAGGGTTAGGGTGAGTATTAGGGTTAGTGTTAGGGTTAAGGTTATGGTGAGTTTAAGGGTTAGGGTGAGATTTAGGGTGAAGTTAAGGGTTTGGGTTATCATTAGAGTTAGGATGAGGGTTTCGGTTAGGGTTAGGTTTAGGGTGAAGTTGAGGGTGAGGGTGAGGGTTAGGATTCGTGTTAGTGTGAGGGTTCGGGTTAGTGTGAGGGTGAGGGTGAGGGTGAGGTTTAGGGATATGGTAAGTGTTAGGATGAGGTCTAGGGTTAGGTTTAGCATTAGGGTTAGGGTTAGGGTGAGGATAACAGTGAGGGTTAGGGTTAGGTTCAGGGTTATAGTTAGGGTAAGGGCTAGCGTTAGCATGATGTTGATTGTGAGGGTGAGGTTTAGGGTGAGGGTGAGTGTTAGGGTGAGGGTGAGGGTTCGGTTGAGGGGGAGGATTAGGGTGGGGTTGAGGGTTAGGGTTAGAGTGAGGGTTAGGGTGACTGTGATGGTTAGGGTGAGGGTTAGTGTTAGTGTTAGGGTTAGTGTGATAGTGAGGGTGAGGGTAAGGGTGAGGGTTAGGTTGAGGGTGAGTGTGAGGTTTAGGGTAAGGATTAGGGTTAGGGTGAGTTTCAGGGTTAGGGTTAGGTTGAGGGAGAGGGTAAGGGTTAGGGTTAGATTTATTTTTAGGTTAAGAGTTAAGGTTAGGGTGAGTGTGAGAGTGAGGTTTAGCGTTAGGGTTAGTGTTATGGTTCGGGTGAGGTTGGGGATGAGGGTTAGGGTTAGGATTAGTGTTACGTTTAGGGTTCGGTTGAGTGGAGGCCGAAATTTAGGGTGAGGGTTTGGGATAGGGATAGGGTGAGGGTTAGGCTGAGGGTGAGTGTTAGGGTTATCTTAGTGATAGGGTGAGGGTTAGGGTGAGGGTAAGGGTTAGGGCGAGGTTTAGGGTGAGGGTTAGGGTTAAGGCGAGGTTTAGGGTGAGGTTGAAGTTTAATGTTAGCATTAGGCTTAGGGTGAGCATGAGGTTTCGCGTGAGGGTTAGGGTTTGTGTTAGGGATAGGTGATGATTAGGGTTAGGGTTAGGGTGAGGGTGAGGTTTAGGATCTGGGGTAGGGTTAGGGTTAGGGTTAGGGTGAGGGTGAGGGTTAGGCTGAGCGTTAGGGTGAGGGTAAGGGTTTCAGTTAGGAAAGGCTTAGAGTTACGGTTAAGGTGAGGATTAGGTTGAGGGTGAGGTTTAAGGGGAGGATTAGGGTTAGCTTGAGGATTTGTGTTAGGATTAGGGTGAGGGTGAGGATTAGAGTTAGGGTTAGGGTTAGGGTTATGTGAGGGAAAGGGTTAGGGTGAGGTTTAGGGTGAGGGTGAGGGTTAGGGTTAGTGTTAGGGTTAGGGTGAGGGTTAGGGGGAGGGTTTGTGTTAGGGGGAGGGTTACGGTTAGGGTTAGGCTTGGGGTGAGGGTAAGGGTTAGGGTTAGGCTTGGGGTAAAAGTTAGGGTTAGGGTGAGGGTTAGGGTGAGAGTGAGGATTAGGGTTAGTGTTAGGGTGAGGGTGAGGGTTTCCGTTAGGAAAGCCTTAGGGTTAGGGTTAGTCTGAGGGTGAGTATTAGGATGAGGGTGAGGTTTAAGGTGAGATTTAGGGTTAGGGTGAGGATTACAGTTAGGTTTAGGGTGAGGGTTAGGATTAGGGTGATGTTTAGCGTGAGGGTGAGGGTTAGGGTGAGGGTGACGGTGAGGGTGAGGGTGTAGGTGATTATTAGGGTTAGGGTGAGGGTTAGGGTGACAGTGACATTGAGGGTTAGTGGGAATGTGAGGGTTACGGATAGGGCTAGGGTGAGGGTTAGGGTTAGGGTTAATGTGAGGGGTAGGGTCAGGGGTAGCATTAGGGTTAGTGTGAGTGTTAGGGTTAATGTGAGGATTAGGGTTAGGGTTAGTGTGAGGATAAGGGTTAGGATGAGGGTTAGGGTGAGAGTGAGTTAGGGTTAGCTTTATGGTTAGCATGAGGGTTAGGGTGAGGTTTAAGGTGAGGGTTTGGGTTAGTATGAGGATTAGGTTTAGAGTTAGGGTTAGGGTGAGGATTAGGATTCGGGTGAGGTTTAGGGTAGGGTTAGGGTGAGGGTTCGGGTTAGGGAGAGGGTGAGTTTTAGGGTGAGAGTGACGGTTAGGGTTAGGGTGAGGATTAAGGTGACGGTGAGTGTTAGGGTGAGTTTCAGGGTTAGGGATATGGTGAGGATTAGTGTTAGGGATAGGGTGAGGGTAAGTTTTAGGGTGAGGGTGAGGGTTAGGTTTAGATTTAGGAATAGGGTGAGGGTTAGGGTGAGGTTTAGTGTTAGTGTTAGGGTTAGGGTTAGGGTGAGGGTTATGGTTAGGGTAAGGGTTAGAGTGAGGTTTAGGGTGACGGTGAGGGTTACGGATAGTATTAGGGTTAAGGTTAGGTTTAGGGTGAGGGTTAGGATTAGGTTTACAGTGACGGTGAGTGTTAGAGTTAGCATTAGGGTTAGGGTTAAGGTGAGGGGAAGGATTAGGGTTAGTGTTAGGCTGAGGGCTAGGGTTAGGGTTAGGGTAAGGTTTAGGTTTAGGGTGAGGGTGAGGGTGAGGTTTAGGTGTAGGATTAGGCTTACGTGCAGGTTTACGCTTAGGGTGAGTGTGAGGGTGAGTGTCAGAGTTAGGTTTAGGGTGAGGGTTAGGGTTATGGTTAGGATTATGGTGAGGGTGAGTGTTAGGGTGAGGGTGATGGTAAGGGTGAGGGTGAGGCTGAGGTTGAGGGTGAAAGTGAGGTTTTGGGTGAGGGTTAGGGTTAGGGTTAAGGTTAGGGTGAGGGTTAGGTTTAGGGTGAGGATTAGTTTTAGGATTAGGTTTAGGGTTAGCATGAGGGTTAGGGATAGGGTTAGGTTTAGGGTGAGGGTTTTCGTTAGGTTTAGAGTTAGGGTGAGGTTGAGGGTGAGGGTTACGGTTTGGATTAGGGTTAGGGTTAGGGTTAGACTGAGGGTGAGGTTGAGTGTGAGTTTGAGGGTTAGGGTTAATATGAGGGTTACCTTTATTGTTAGCGTTAAGGTTAGAGTGAAGGGTAGGGTTAGGGCTAGGTTTAGGATGAGGG